>NC_058082.1:352712618-353012618 GCF_014858855.1 Bufo gargarizans
CTCGAACTGTATAGTTCGGGTTCGTACCGAATTTTGGGGTGTCCGTGACACGGACCCGAACCCGGACATTTTCGTAAAAGTCCGGGTTCGGGTTCGGTGTTCGTCGCTTTCTTCGCGCTTTTGTGACGCTTTCTTGGCGCTTTTTGAAAGGCTGCAAAGCAGCCAATCAACAAGCGTCATACTACTTGCCCCAAGAGGCCATCACAGCCATGCCTACTATTGGCATGGCTGTGATTGGCCAGAGCACCATGTGACCCAGCCTCTATTTAAGCTGGAGTCACATAGCGCCGCCCGTCACTCTGCTCTGATTAGCGTAGGGAGAGGTTGCGGCTGCGACAGTAGGGCGAGATTAGGCAGATTAACTCCTCCAAAGGACTTGATTAACTGATCGATCTGCAGCTGTGGATCATTGAGCTGCTGATCCTCAATTGCTCACTGTTTTTAGGCTGCACAGACCGTTTGTCAGTCTCATTTTTCTGGGGTGATCGGCGGCCATTTTGTGTCTTGTGGTGCGCCAGCACAAGCTGCGACCAAGTGCATTTAACCCTCAATGGTGTGGTTGTTTTTTGGCTAAAGCCTACATCAGGGTGAAGCTGTCACACCAAGTGCATTTAACCAGCAATAGTCTGTTCATTTTTTGGCCATATACAAAATCAGGGGCAAGCTGCGCCTGTCACCAAGTGCATTTAACCCTCAATGGTGTGGTTGTTTTTTGGCTAAAGCCTACATCAGGGTGAAGCTGTCACACCAAGTGCATTTAACCAGCAATAGTCTGTTCATTTTTTGGCCATATACAAAATCAGGGGCAAGCTGCGCCTGTCACCAAGTGCATTTAACCCTCAATGGTGTGGTTGTTTTTTGGCTAAAGCCTACATCAGGGTGAAGCTGTCACACCAAGTGCATTTAACCAGCAATAGTCTGTTCATTTTTTGGCCATATACAAAATCAGGGGCAAGCTGCGCCTGTCACCAAGTGCATTTAACCCTCAATGGTGTGGTTGTTTTTTGGCTAAAGCCTACATCAGGGTGAAGCTGTCACACCAAGTGCATTTAACCAGCAATAGTCTGTTCATTTTTTGGCCATATCCCAGTCTAATTCTGTCACTAAATCCATACCGGTCACCCAGCGCCTAAATACTAGGCCTCAAATTTATATCCAGCTAAATCTGTCCCTAGTGCTGTAGCTGGGCGAGTTATTTAGTGTCCGTTCAAGCACATTTCTTGTTCTGGGTTGAAATACAATTCCCAATTTAGCAATTTCATAATTTAGTGGTTCCTGCTATATCAGAGCTATTTGAAATCTATCCCAAAAAGGGTATATAATATTGAAGGTGCACATTGGGTCATTCAGAATAACTTCACACACACCCGCTACTGTGTATTTCCAAGTCTAATTCTGTCACTAAACCCATACCTGTCACCCAGCGCCTAAATACTAGGCCTCAAATTTAAATCCCTCTAAATCTCTCGTTACCCACCGCTGTACTGTTGTTGCTGGGCAAGATATTTAGTGTCCGTCAAAGCACATTTTTTGTTCTGGGTTGAAGTACAATTCCCAATTTAGCAATTTCATAATTTAGTGGTTTCTGCTATATCAGAGCTATTTGAAATCTATCCCTAAAAGGGTATATAATATTGAAGGTGCACATAGGGTCATTCAGAATAACTTCACACACACGCTTCTGTGCATTTCCAAGTCTAATTCTGTCACTAAATCCATACCGGTGACCCAGCGCCTAAATACTAGGCCTCAAATTTAAATCCCTCTAAATCTCTCGTTACCCACCGCTGTACTGTTGTTGCTGGGCAAGATATTTAGTGTCCGTCAAAGCACATTTTTTGTTCTGGGTTGAAGTACAATTCCCAATTTAGCAATTTCATAATTTAGTGGTTTCTGCTATATCAGAGCTATTTGAAATCTATCCCTAAAAGGGTATATAATATTGAAGGTGCACATAGGGTCATTCAGAATAACTTCACACACACGCTTCTGTGCATTTCCAAGTCTAATTCTGTCACTAAATCCATACCGGTGACCCAGCGCCTAAATACTAGGCCTCAAATTTAAATCCCTCTAAATCTCTCGTTACCCACCGCTGTACTGTTGTTGCTGGGCAAGATATTTAGTGTCCGTCAAAGCACATTTTTTGTTCTGGGTTGAAGTACAATTCCCAATTTAGCAATTTCATAATTTAGTGGTTCTGCTATATCAGAGCTATTTGAAATCTATCCCAAAAGGGTATATAATATTGAAGGTGCACATTGGGTCATTCAGAATAACTTCACACACACCCGCTACTGTGTATTTCCAAGTCTAATTCTGTCACTAAACCCATACCTGTCACCCAGCGCCTAAATACTAGGCCTCAAATTTAAATCCCTCTAAATCTCTCGTTACCGCTGTACTGTTGTAGCTGGGAAAGTTATTTAGTGCCCGTCAAAGCACATTTTTTGTTCTGGGTTGAAGTACAATTCCCAATTTAGCAATTTCATAATTTAGTGGTTCCTGCTATATCAGAGCTATTTGAAATCTATCCCAAAAAGGGTATATAATATTCAAGGTGCACATTGGGTCATTCAGAATAACTTCACACACACGCTTCTGTGCATTTCCAAGTCTAATTCTGTCACTAAATCCATACCGGTCACCCAGCGCCTAAATACTAGGCCTCAAATTTATATCCCGCTGAATTTGAATACAATACATTGGGCCAAATAATATATTTGTTGTTGTGGTGAACCATAACAATGAGAAAAACATCTAGTAAGGGACGCGGACGTGGACATGGTCGTGGTGGTGTTAGTGGACCCTCTGGTGCTGGGAGAGGACGTGGCCGTTCTGCCACATCCACACGTCCTAGTGTACCAACTACCTCAGGTCCCAGTAGCCGCCAGAATTTACAGCGATATATGGTGGGGCCCAATGCCGTTCTAAGGATGGTAAGGCCTGAGCAGGTACAGGCATTAGTCAATTGGGTGGCCGACAGTGGATCCAGCACGTTCACATTATCTCCCACCCAGTCTTCTGCAGAAAGCGCACAGATGGCGCCTGAAAACCAACCCCATCAGTCTGTCACATCACCCCCATGCATACCAGGGAAACTGTCTCAGCCTCAAGTTATGCAGCAGTCTCTTATGCTGTTTGAAGACTCCGCTGGCAGGGTTTCCCAAGGGCATCCACCTAGCCCTTCCCCAGCGGTGAAAGACATAGAATGCACTGACGCACAACCACTTATGTTTCCTGATGATGAGGACATGGGAATACCACCTCAGCATGTCTCTGATGATGACGAAACACAGGTGCCAACTGCTGCGTCTTTCTGCAGTGTGCAGACTGAACAGGAGGTCAGGGATCAAGACTGGGTGGAAGACGATGCAGGGGACGATGAGGTCCTAGACCCCACATGGAATGAAGGTCGTGCCACTGACTTTCACAGTTCGGAGGAAGAGGCAGTGGTGAGACCGAGCCAACAGCGTAGCAAAAGAGGGAGCAGTGGGCAAAAGCAGAACACCCGCCGCCAAGAGACTCCGCCTGCTACTGACCGCCGCCATCTGGGACCGAGCACCCCAAAGGCAGCTTCAAGGAGTTCCCTGGCATGGCACTTCTTCAAACAATGTGCTGACGACAAGACCCGAGTGGTTTGCACGCTGTGCCATCAGAGCCTGAAGCGAGGCATTAACGTTCTGAACCTGAGCACAACCTGCATGACCAGGCACCTGCATGCAAAGCATGAACTGCAGTGGAGTAAACACCTTAAAACCAAGGAAGTCACTCAGGCTCCCCCTGCTACCTCTTCTGCTGCTGCCGCCTCGGCCTATTCTGCTGCTGCCGCCTCGGCCTCTTCCTCCGCCTCTGGAGGAACGTTGGCACCTGCCGCCCAGCAAACAGGGGATGTACCACCAACACCACCACCACCACCTCCGTCACCAAGCGTCTCAACCATGTCACACGCCAGCGTTCAGCTCTCCATCTCACAAACATTTGATAGAAAGCGTAAATTCCCACCTAGCCACCCTCGATCCCTGGCCCTGAATGCCAGCATTTCTAAACTACTGGCCTATGAAATGCTGTCATTTAGGCTGGTGGACACAGACAGCTTCAAACAGCTCATGTCGCTTGCTGTCCCACAGTATGTTGTTCCCAGCCGGCACTACTTCTCCAAGAGAGCCGTGCCTTCCCTGCACAACCAAGTATCCGATAAAATCAAGTGTGCACTGCGCAACGCCATCTGTAGCAAGGTCCACCTAACCACAGATACGTGGACCAGTAAGCACGGCCAGGGACGCTATATCTCCCTAACTGCACACTGGGTAAATGTAGTGGCAGCTGGGCCCCAGGCGGAGAGCTGTTTGGCGCACGTCCTGCCGCCGCCAAGGATCGCAGGGCAACATTCTTTGCCTCCTGTTGCCACCTCCTCCTTCTCGGCTTCCTCCTCCTCTTCTTCCACCTGCTCATCCAGTCAGCCACACACCTTCACCACCAACTTCAGCACAGCCCGGGGTAAACGTCAGCAGGCCATTCTGAAACTCATATGTTTGGGGGACAGGCCCCACACCGCACAGGAGTTGTGGCGGGGTATTGAACAACAGACCGACGAGTGGTTGCTGCCGGTGAGCCTCAAGCCCGGCCTGGTGGTGTGTGATAATGGGCGAAATCTCGTTGCAGCTCTGGGACTAGCCAATTTGACGCACATCCCTTGCTTGGCGCATGTGCTGAATTTGGTGGTGCAGAAGTTCATTCACAACTACCCCGACATGTCAGAGCTGCTGCATAAAGTGCGGGCCGTCTGTTCGCGCTTCCGGCGTTCACATCCTGCCGCTGCTCGCCTGTCTGCGCTACAGCGTAACTTCGGCCTTCCCGCTCACCGCCTCATATGCGACGTGCCCACCAGGTGGAACTCCACCTTGCACATGCTGGACAGACTGTGCGAGCAGCAGCAGGCCATAGTGGAGTTTCAGCTGCAGCACGCACGGGTCAGTCGCACTACAGAACAGCACCACTTCACCACCAATGACTGGGCCTCCATGCGAGACCTGTGTGCCCTGTTGCGCTGTTTCGAGTACTCCACCAACATGGCCAGTGGCGATGACACCGTTATCAGCGTTACAATACCACTTCTATGTCTCCTTGAGAAAACACTTAGGGCGATGATGGAACAGGAGGTGGCCCAGGAGGAGGAGGAGGAGGATGAGGAAGAGGGGTCATTTTTAGCACTTTCAGGCCAGTCTCTTCGAAGTGACTCAGAGGGAGGTTTTTTGCAACAGCAGAGGCCAGGTACAAATGTGGCCAGCCAGGGCCCACTACTGGAGGACGAGGAGGACGAGGATGAGGAGGAGGTGGAGGAGGATGAGGATGAAGCATGGTCACAGCGGGGTGGCACCCAACGCAGCTCGGGTCCATCACTGGTGCGTGGCTGGGGGGAAAGGCAGGACGATGACGATACGCCTCCCACAGAGGACAGCTTGTCCTTACCCCTGGGCAGCCTGGCACACATGAGCGACTACATGCTGCAGTGCCTGCGCAACGACAGCAGAGTTGCCCACATTTTAACCTGTGCGGACTACTGGGTTGCCACCCTGCTGGATCCACGCTACAAAGACAATGTGCCCACCTTACTTCCTGCACTGGAGCGTGATAGGAAGATGCGCGAGTACAAGCGCACGTTGGTAGACGCGCTACTGAGAGCATTCCCAAATGTCACAGGGGAACAAGTGGAAGCCCAAGGCCAAGGCAGAGGAGGAGCAAGAGGTCGCCAAGGCAGCTGTGTCACGGCCAGCTCCTCTGAGGGCAGGGTTAGCATGGCAGAGATGTGGAAAACTTTTGTCAACACGCCACAGCTAACTGCACCACCACCTGATACGCAACGTGTTAGCAGGAGGCAACATTTCACTAACATGGTGGAACAGTACGTGTGCACACCCCTCCACGTACTGACTGATGGTTCGGCCCCATTCAACTTCTGGGTCTCTAAATTGTCCACGTGGCCAGAGCTAGCCTTTTATGCCTTGGAGGTGCTGGCCTGCCCGGCAGCCAGCGTTTTGTCTGAACGTGTATTCAGCACGGCAGGGGGCGTCATTACAGACAAACGCAGCCGCCTGTCTACAGCCAATGTGGACAAGCTGACGTTCATAAAAATGAACCAGGCATGGATCCCACAGGACCTGTCCGTCCCTTGTCCAGATTAGACATTAACTACCTCCCCATAACCATATATTATTGGACTCCAGGGCACTTCCTCATTCAATCCTATTTTTATTTTCATTTTACCATTATATTGCGATGCTACCCAAAGTTGAATGAACCTCTCCTCTGCCTGTGTGCTAGGCCTAAATATATGCCAATGGACTGTTGCAGTGGTGGCTGACATGAAGCCTGATTCTCTGCTATGACATGCAGACTAATTCTCTGCTGACATGAAGCCAGATTGTCTGTTACGGGACCTCTCTCCTCTGCCTGGGTGCTGGGCCTAAATTTATGACAATGGACTGTTGCAGTGGTGGCTGACGTGAAGCCTGATTCTCTGCTATGACATGCAGACTGATTCTCTGCTGACATGAAGCCAGATCGTCTGTTACGGGACCTCTCTGCTCTGCCTGTGTGCTAGGCCTAAATATATGCCAATGGACTGTTGCAGTGGTGGGTGACGTGAAGCCTCATTCTCTGCTATGACATGCAGACTGATTCTCTGCTGACATGAAGCCAGATTGTCTGTTACGGGACCTCTCTGCTCTGCCTGTGTGCTAGGCCTAAATATATGCCAATGGACTGTTGCAGTGGTGGGTGACGTGAAGCCTCATTCTCTGCTATGACATGCAGACTGATTCTCTGCTGTCATGAAGCCAGATTGTCTGTTACGGGACCTCTCTGCTCTGCCTGTGTGCTAGGCCTAAATATATGCCAATGGACTGTTGCAGTGGTGGGTGACGTGAAGCCTCATTCTCTGCTATGACATGCAGACTGATTCTCTGCTGACATGAAGCCAGATTGTCTGTTACGGGACCTCTCTGCTCTGCCTGTGTGCTAGGCCTAAATATATGCCAATGGACTGTTGCAGTGGTGGGTGACGTGAAGCCTCATTCTCTGCTATGACATGCAGACTAATTCTCTGCTGACATGAAGACAGATTCTCTGTTACGGGACCTCTCTCCTCTGCCTGTGTGTGTGCTGGGCCTAAATATATGCCAATGGACTGTTGCAGTGGTGGCTGACGTGAAGCCTCATTCTCTGCTATGACATGCAGACTGATTCTCTGCTGACATGAAGCCAGATTCTCTGTTACGGGACCTCTCTCCTCTGCCTGTGTGTGTGCTGGGCCTAAATATATGCCAATGGACTGTTGCAGTGGTGGCTGACGTGAAGCCTCATTCTCTGCTATGACATGCAGACTGATTCTCTGCTGACATGAAGCCAGATTCTCTGTTACGGGACCTCTCTCCTCTGCCTGTGTGTGTGCTGGGCCTAAATATATGCCAATGGACTGTTGCAGTGGTGGCTGACGTGAAGCCTCATTCTCTGCTATGACATGCAGACTGATTCTCTGCTGACATGAAGCCAGATTCTCTGTTACGGGACCTCTCTCCTCTGCCTGTGTGTGTGCTGGGCCTAAATATATGCCAATGGACTGTTGCAGTGGTGGCTGACGTGAAGCCTCATTCTCTGCTATGACATGCAGACTGATTCTCTGCTGACATGAAGCCAGATTCTCTGTTACGGGACCTCTCTCCTCTGCCTGTGTGTGTGCTGGGCCTAAATATATGCCAATGGACTGTTGCAGTGGTGGCTGACGTGAAGCCTCATTCTCTGCTATGACATGCAGACTAATTCTCTGCTGACATGAAGACAGATTCTCTGTTACGGGACCTCCCTCCTCTGCCTGGGTGCTGGGCCTAAATATATGCCAATGGACTGTTGCAGTGGTGGCTGACGTGAAGCCTCATTCTCTGCTATGACATGCAGACTGATTCTCTGCTGACATGAAGCCAGATTCTCTGTTACGGGACCTCTCTCCTCTGCCTGTGTGTGTGCTGGGCCTAAATATATGCCAATGGACTGTTGCAGTGGTGGCTGACGTGAAGCCTCATTCTCTGCTATGACATGCAGACTGATTCTCTGCTGACATGAAGCCAGATTCTCTGTTACGGGACCTCTCTCCTCTGCCTGTGTGTGTGCTGGGCCTAAATATATGCCAATGGACTGTTGCAGTGGTGGCTGACGTGAAGCCTCATTCTCTGCTATGACATGCAGACTAATTCTCTGCTGACATGAAGACAGATTCTCTGTTACGGGACCTCCCTCCTCTGCCTGGGTGCTGGGCCTAAATATATGCCAATGGACTGTTGCAGTGGTGGCTGACGTGAAGCCTCATTCTCTGCTATGACATGCAGACTGATTCTCTGCTGACATGAAGACAGATTCTCTGTTACGGGACCTCTCTCCTCTGCCTGTGTGCTAGGCCTAAATATATGCCAATGGACTGTTGCAGTGGTGGGTGACGTGAAGCCTCATTCTCTGCTATGACATGCAGACTGATTCTCTGCTGTCATGAAGCCAGATTGTCTGTTACGGGACCTCTCTGCTCTGCCTGTGTGCTAGGCCTAAATATATGCCAATGGACTGTTGCAGTGGTGGGTGACGTGAAGCCTCATTCTCTGCTATGACATGCAGACTAATTCTCTGCTGACATGAAGACAGATTCTCTGTTACGGGACCTCTCTCCTCTGCCTGTGTGTGTGCTGGGCCTAAATATATGCCAATGGACTGTTGCAGTGGTGGCTGACGTGAAGCCTCATTCTCTGCTATGACATGCAGACTGATTCTCTGCTGACATGAAGCCAGATTCTCTGTTACGGGACCTCTCTCCTCTGCCTGTGTGCTAGGCCTAAATATATGCCAATGGACTGTTGCAGTGGTGGCTGACGTGAAGCCTCATTCTCTGCTATGACATGCAGACTAATTCTCTGCTGACATGAAGACAGATTCTCTGTTACGGGACCTCTCTCCTCTGCCTGGGTGCCGGGGCCTAAATATCTGAGAATGGACTGTTCCAGTGGTGGGTGACGGGAAGCCAGATTCTCTGCTATGGAACCTCTCTCCAATTGATTTTGGTTAATTTTTATTTATTTAATTTTTATTTTAATTAATTTCCCTATCCACATTTGTTTGCAGGGGATTTACCTACATGTTGCTGCCTTTTGCAGCCCTCTAGCCCTTTCCTGGGCTGTTTTACAGCCGTTTTAGTGCCGAAAAGTTCGGGTCCCCATTGACTTCAATGGGGTTCGGGTTCGGGACGAAGTTCGGATCGGGTTCGGATCCCGAACCCGAACATTTCCGGGATGTTCGGCCGAACTTCTCGAACCCGAACATCCAGGTGTTCGCTCAACTCTAGCCAAATTACATTTTTAGTCGCCAAATCAAAACCGAATTAAAATTTTGCTATCGTGACAACGCTACGCCGATCAGATCGGCGTAGGGTTGTTTCAATACCAAAATTTTGTTTCGCTTTCATCACCATAAAAAAGTATTGCGATACTCAATACCAAGCAAAAAAGCCACGTGCATTTCGCATTTTATGAAACGTTCGGCCCATAATAGAACAGTCCTATCCTATTTTTTGGGGTGACAAGGTGACTAAAAAATTGCGAATGCTCACCGCATAGGAGATATTTTTAAATAATTTAATAGTTTGGACTTTTCGGACGCAGCGCTATGTAATATGTTTATTGCATATATTTTTTATATGTAAAATTGGGAAAGGGGGGGATTTAAACGTAATATTTTAGAGTACTTTCACACTAGCGTTTTTCTTTTTCGGCATAGAGTTCCGTCACAGGGGCTCTATACTGGAAAATAACTGATCAGTTATATCCCCATGCATTCTGAATGGAGAGTAATCCGTTCAGTTTGCATCAGGACGTCTTCAGTTCAGTCATTTTGACTGATCAGGCAAAAGATAAAACCGCAGCATGCTACGGTTTTATCTCCGGCTAAAAAAACTGAAGACTTGCCTGAATGCCGGATCCAGCATTTTTCCCCATAGGAACGTATTAGTGCCAGATCCGGCATTCAAAATACCGGAATGCAGGATCCGTCCTTCCGGTCTGCGCATACCGGTAAAAATGTGTAAAAAGATACAAGACGGATCCGTCTGTCCGCATGACAAGCGGAGACATGGATTCATTCTTGCAATGCATTTGTGAGACGGATCCGCATCCGGATGCATCTCATAAATGCTTTCAGTCACATCAAGATCGGCGGATCTGGCAGGCAGTTCTGACAACGGAACTGCTTGCCGCATCACAATACCGCAAGTGTGAAAGTAGCCTTAGTGTTTGTGTTTTATTTTCACTTACTATTAGCCCCCTTAGGGGCTGGAACCCTTGTCCTATTCACCCTTAGGCCCCTTTCACATGGGTGAGATTTCTGCGCGGGTGCAATGCGTAAGGTGAACGCATTGCACCCGCACTGAATCCGGACCCATTCACTTCTATGGGGCTGTGCAGATGAGCGGTGATTTTCACGCATCACTTGTGCGCTGCGTGAAAATCGCAACATGCTTTATGTTGTGCGTTTTCATGCAACGCAGGCCCCATAGAAGTTAATTGGGCTGTGTGAAAATCGCATTGTATCCGCAAGCAAGTGTGGATGCGGTGCGATTTTCACGGTTGGTTGCTAAGATGAAAGTCTATTCACTGTGTTATTTTCCCTTATAACATGGTTATAAGGGGAAATAATAGCATTCTGAATACAGAATGCTAAGTAGAAGGTCAATATAATAAACATTGAGTGCGCCCCCCCAGTATAATAAACATTGAGTGCGCCCCCCAGTATAATAAACATTGAGTGCGCCCCCCCAGTATAATAAACATTGAGTGCGCCCCCCCCAGTATAATAAACATTGAGAGCGCCCCCGCAGTATAATAAACATTGAGTGCGCCCCCCAGTAAAATAAACATTGAGTGCGCCCCCCAGTATAATAAACATTGAGTGCGCCCCCCCCAGTATAATAAACATTGAGTGCGCCCCCCCAGTATAATAAACATTGAGTGCGCCCCCCCCAGTATAATAAATATTGAGTGCGCCCCCCCAGTATAATAAACATTGAGAGCGCCCCCCCAGTATAATAAAGCGCCCCCCCAGTATAATAAACATTGAGAGCGCCCCCCCAGTATAATAAACATTGAGAGCGCCCCCCCAGTATAATAAACATTGAGAGCGCCCCCCCAGTATAATAAACATTGAGAGCGCCCCCCCAGTATAATAAACATTGAGAGCGCCCCTCCAGTATAATAAACATTGAGTGCGCCCCCCCCAGTATACTAAACATTGAGTGCGCCCCCCCCAGTATAATAAACATTGAGAGCGCCCCCCAGTATAATAAACATTGAGTGCGCCCCCCCAGTATAATAAACATTGAGTGCGCCCCCCAGTATAATAAACATTGAGAGCGCCCCCGCAGTATAAACATTGAGTGCGCCCCCCCCAGTATAATAAACATTGATTGCGCCCCCCCAGTATAATAAACATTGAGTGCGCCCCCCCAGTATAATAAACATTTAGAGCGCCCCCCCAGTATAATAAACATTGAGAGCGCCCCCGCAGTATAATAAACATTGAGAGCGCCCCCCAGTATAATAAACATTGAGTGCGCCCCCCCCCAGTATAATATACATTGAGAGCGCCACCCCAGTATAATAAACATTGAGAGCGCCCCCCCAGTATAATAAACATTGAGAGCGCCCCCCAGTATAATAAACATTGAGAGCGCCCCCCCAGTATAAACATTGAGTGCGCCCCCCAGTATAATAAACATTGAGTGCGCCCCCCAGTATAATAAACATTGAGTGCGCCCCCCCCAGTATATCAAACATTGAGAGCGCCCCCCAGTATAATAAACATTGAGAGCGCCCCCCCCAGTATAATAAACATTGAGAGCGCCCTCCCCCAGTATAATATACATTGAGAGCGCCCCCCCAGTATAATAAACATTGAGAGCGCCCTCCCCCAGTATAATATACATTGAGAGCGCCCCCCCAGTATAATAAACATTGAGAGCGCCCCCCCCCCAGTATAATAAACATTGAGAGCGCCCCCCAGTATAATATACATTGAGAGCGCCCCCCCCAGTATAATAAACATTGAGAGCGCCCCCCCCAGTATAATATACATTGAGAGCGCCCCCCAGTATAATAAACATTGAGAGCGCCCCCCCAGTATAATAAACATTGAGAGCGCCCCCCCAGTATAATATACAATGAGAGCGCCCCCCCCAGTATAATAAACATTGAGAGCGCCCCCCCAGTATAATATACATTGAGAGCGCCCCCCCCAGTATAATATACATTGAGAGCGCCCCCCCAGTATAATAAACATTGAGAGCGCCCCCCCCCCCAGTATAATAAACATTGGTGGCGCAGTGGGAAGTGCCAATGAGGGTTAAAAAAATAAATAAAAATTAACTCACCTCCTCCAATTGATCGCGCAGCTGCCGGTCTCCTGTTCTATCTTCGGGACCTGTCAAAGGACCTGTGGTGACATCACTGTGGTCATCACATGGTACATCATATGATCCATCACCATAGCTCAGTGATGTCACCACAGGTCCTGAAGATAGAACAGGAGACCAGCAGCTACGCGATCAACTGGTGGAGGTGAGTTAATTTTTAATTTATTTTTTTAACCCTCATTGTCACTTCCCACTGCGCCACCAATGTTTATTATACTGGGGGGGGGGCGCACTCAATGTTAATACAAATACAGGAGGCGGGTGCCGGAATGAAATAGCCGGCACCCGACCTCTATGATAGGGGGCTGCGATCAGTGGCAGTTAACCCCTCAGGTGCCGCTCCCTGTCATAGAGGTCGGGTGCCGGCTATTTCATTCCGGCACCCGCCTCCTGTATTTGTATTACAGGTCAGTTTTCTTCATTGGTGGCGCAGTGGCCACAGCTCCTCCCCTCCTCCTCCCATCCCTCTTCTCATTGGCAGAGGCAGCAGCAGCACAGGGGGAGGGAGAGAGCCCCCCCCCCCTGCCTCTATGGAAGCGCCGGCCCTGCCTAAAGTTAGTTAGTCAAGGAGAACTCCGGCGGCCGGCGGGTGACACCCCATCAGACTGGTGTGACCCGGTGCGGCCCGCACCCCCCGCACCCCCCTCGCAACGCCACTGCCTGTATTTGTATTACAGGTCAGTTTTCTTCATTGGTGGCGCAGTGGCCACAGCTCCTCCCCTCCTCCTCCCATCCCTCTTCTCATTGGCAGAGGCAGCAGCAGCACAGGGGGAGGGAGAGAGCCCCCCCCCCTGCCTCTATGGAAGCGCCGGCCCTGCCTAAAGTTAGTTAGTCAAGGAGAACTCCGGCGGCCGGCGGGTGACACCCCATCAGACTGGTGTCAGCCGGTGCGGCCTGCACCCCCCGCACCCCCCTCGCAACGCCACTGGATATAAGACAGTGGATCAACACCAGCAGATGATATGGCTTCCCAAACCATCACTGACTGTGGAAACTTCACACTGGACCTCAAGCAACTTTTTCCAGACTCTGGCACCCTTATTTCCAAATGAAATGCAACATTTAATTTCATCTGAAAACAGGACTTTAGACTATTGAGCAACAGCCTGGTCATTTTACTTAGCCCAGGTAAGACGCTTCTGACATTGTCTTTGGGTTCTGAGAGGCTTGACAAAAGGAATGCAACAGTTTTAGGCTGCTTTCACACTAGCGTTCGGGTGTCCGCTCGTGAGCTCCGTTTGAAGGGGCTCACGAGCGGACCCGAACGCAGCCGTCCAGCCCTGATGCAGTCTGAATGGAGCGGATCCGCTCAGACTGCATCAGTCTGGCGGCGTTCAGCCTCCGCTCCGCTCGCCTCCGCACGGACAGGCGGACAGCTGAACGCTGCTTGCAGCGTTCGGGTGTCCGCCTTGCCGTGCGGAGGCGTGCGGATCCGTGCGGATCCGTCCAGACTTACAATGTAAGTCAATGGGGACGGATCCGTTTGAAGATGCCACAATATGGCTCAATCTTCAGGCGGATCCGTCCCCCATTGACTTTACATTGAAAGTCTGGACGGATCCGTACGAGGCTATTTTCACACTTAGCTTTTATATGCTAAAATAATGCAGACGGATCCGTTCTGAACGGAGCCTCCGTCTGCATTATTATGATCGGATCCGTTCAGAACGGATCCGATCGAACGCTAGTGTGAAAGTAGCCTTAGGCCATTTCCTGGATACATCTGCCTGTGTTGGCTTGAAGCACTGAGATTAGTCAAAGTACACTCCTTTTGGAACCTCCCCCAAATTATTGAACTGCCTTTTCTTGACATTCCTTTCAAGGATGCGGTTATCCCTGTTGCTTGTGCACCTTTTTTCTTCCACTCAACTTTCCATAAATATGCTTGGATACAGCACTCTATGAACAGCCAGTTTCTTTAGCAATTACCTTTTGTAGCTTATCCTCTTTGTGGAGGGCGTCTGTGACTGTCTTCTGCCATTCAAAGGCTTAGGCTACTTTCACACTAGTGTTTTGGCTTTCAGTTTGTGAGATCCGTTCAGGGCTCTCAGAAGCGGTCCAAAACTGATCAGTTTTGCCCTAAGGCATTCTGAATGGAAAAGGATCCGCTCAGAATGCATCAGTTTGCCTCCATTCAGTTGCCATTCCGCTCTGGAGGCGGACACCAAAGCGCTGCCTGCAGCGTTTTGCTGTCCGCCTGACGAAGCGGAGCCAAACAGATCCATCCTGGCACACAATGTTAGTCAATTGGGACAGATCCGTTTTCTCTGGCACAATAGAAAAAGGATCCTTCCCCCTTTGACTTTCAACGGTGTTCATTACGGATTCATCATGGCTATTGAAGACATAATACAACCGGATCCGTTCATGACGGATGGATGCGGTTGTATTAATGTAATGGAAGCGTTTTGGCAGATCCATGACGGATCCTCAAAAAACGCTAGTGTAAGTAGCCTTAGGAAACTTTTGCAGAAATAAACTGTAATAAACTTACCTGTCCCAGCAGTGCAATCCTCTGCATGGCCGAGTTACTGTAGGAGAGATGCTCTGCTGAGCCACACCCCCTGGTTATGCAACAACACCCTTGGTAATAGGATGCAAATCTCTGTTTCTCTCTGCAGCTGACATGTCTTGGGAGAGATTATTAATGGCTTATTGGTTCATCTGCTCAATTACTCTGTACTGTTGTTTATGACTAATGGAGCACCAAGTTATATGACCTACCAGGTTCTGATCCAGCGACTTTATTTAAATCCCTTCCTGGCCATACACCATTGCTATTAATAGTCTTTGTTGGCTCTAGCTGGTTCCTTTGTTCCTGGTTCCTCTATTGCTACTTGTCCCCCTTGTTTCTGACCCTTGCTTGTCTTCTGACCACTCTCTGTCTCACATTTTGATACTGCGTTACCTGTCTGGTTCTGACCTCGGCTTGTCTTCTGACCACCCTCTGTCTCATGTTTTGGTACTGCATAGCCCATCTGGTTCTGATCCAATTCGTACAACTCTGCTTTCATGTTGTCCGTGTTGTGTATCTTGTTTGTCTGGCACCCATAGTAGTGTAGCTGCGGTGTCTTGTGTGAACTATGCCCGTGAATGTGTGTACTCCCTTTGTCTGTATCTCCGTATATGCTGGTTGCCAGGGGCAGCATCCTGTATTGCAGCCTGTGTGTTCTGTGGTTCTAGTACTCCTGTTCTGATGGGGTTAACGTCCCCTGGTCTGTTCTCATTGGGTGCCCTCGTTAGGCAGCTATATCTATCTGTGAGCTGTGGGGCGTTGGGTCAGTCTGTCTTGTGTCTTGCTGGGTGTAGCACCTTGCTGCTCACCCAGGAGTTCAGTCTGTCCTGTGCCTTACTGGGTGTAGCCCCCTTGCTGCTTACCCAGGGGGTTTTGCCATCTGTCCTTGTTTTTGGTGTGGCCTGGTAAAGCATTGGTGTTGATGTTATGTACTTGCTTGTTCTTCTGTACCTGTCGTATTCTGTGTTGATATTATATCCTTGTTCTTGCCTGTCCTTCTGTACCTGTTCTCTGTCTGGATCCACTATGTTCCTTGTGTAGCCTAGCAGTGCTCTAATGCACCTGATAGCCTGGCAGTGCTAAACTGCTTCTGATGTAGTCTGTTCCTTGTCTGTCCTGCAGTTCCTTACTGCTTCTGTTCCTGTGTTTGTCCTTTCTTTGTGAGAGGGCCCCTGGGTTCTCAGGAGGGAGGATCTCTAGTCTGTGGGCAGCTCTGCCTGTGACCGCCAAGCTTCCATTCCGCTTGGGGTGCAGGCATCTGCTTCTGTGCTGGTTCCCTTTTGTCCTGTTGTCTGATCCATGTCCTGTGTTTGGTTGGGTTCTAGTCCTGTTGTCTGTTCCGCTGGTGCTTGCACCACCGTGTTCCTTGCAGGTATGGACCAAGTGTACCGGGACCTTCCTGGAGGTGCGACCAGTGAGCCCTTGGCCCTGTTTATCCCCACCACCAGGGGCTCTGTGAATAACAAGGGCTTACTGGCTCTCCGCCTTCTGGGTTTTGCCTCTGGTCTGCCGGTGTACTTGGTTCTGTGGTAGATCTACCACTTTTGCCTACCTGCATATATTACTGTCATGTGCTTTTATTACATGAGTAATTAAGTATTCTGTTGACCCTGGTCTGAATCTTGCTTGTGTGCTGTTTACAAGACTTCCCGGAGGTCTGCCTTCTGAGAGCGGGCTGAGTTGTAGTTCAGGGACTCACTGTCCTTGTCTGTCCCTACCTGCAGTTGTTACACAAACACTTGAAATAGATTACTCTGTTATTAATCCATATAATTATATGAGCTTCACTTTTTGAATTAAATTACTGAAATAAATTTATTGAGATGCACCTATAGTACCCCAAACCATTTTTTATTTTTTTTGCTCAGCTCTGCTAAAGGGTAATTAGCCAAAAAAGCTGTACGTTTGTAAGCAAAGCAATAGAAAAAAGAGCTTATAAAAAAGCATTGATTAAACAGTTTGAAGCTAGAATTAAAAATTTGAGTAATCCAATTCTACATTCAAAACAACCAGAAAACTAGAATATCCCACCCAGGATTACACTTCTCTCAATGAGAATATGCAAGCTAGATCTCTTTCCAGAATGTCTTAAGAGAAAATTGTCCGGCTTAACTGACTGACCATGGAGAGTACTGCTCATGGTGTGGTGCTCTTTAGCATTGCGTAGGCTAAAACATATTCATGATGAGTATTGTATGTAACACTGCTTTCGGTTTCTGGAAGTAATAAATTCAGATATCTTAATTTTGCTGTCATCAGACAGGTTATCCCCTCTTTTTTGTTTTGTCAGGCACTGATTTTCATTTCTGGGAAAGATATTTAAATTATCTTTTCCGATGCCAACTGAATTAGGATATGCGAATTTGCATATATTCCTTCTAGAAGCCAAGAGTAGCGTCGTCTGGCATGCAATACTCATCAAGCATAGAATAATAAAGAGAATAACTGAAGAGTACCCCCCCCCCCCCCCCCCAAAAGCAAGTCAGCTAATCAAGACAATTTTCTCTAGACATATTCTGGTTCTATTGTCTTTCTCGAAGGAGAGCTAGCTTTGCATGTTTTATTGCGAGAAGTGTAAGTGACATCCACACGTGACAAGCATTTTGAAAAGGTTTAAAAAGTAAAGCTGAGAGCTTTTCTATTCTCAGCCTTTTAAACAAACTTAGGCTACTTTCACACTGCCGTTTGGTGCAGATCCGTCATGGATCTGCACAGACGGATCCGCACCGATAATACAACCGCATGCATCCGTTCAGAATGGATGCGTTTGTATTATCTTTAACATTGCCAAAACGGATCCGTCTTGAACACCATTGAAAGTCAATGGAGGACAGATCCATTTTCTATTGTGCCATATTGTGTCAGTGATAACGGATCCGTCCCTATTGACTTACATTGTGTGTCAGGACGGATCCGTTTGGCTCAGTTTCGTCAGACGGACACCAAAACACTGCAAACAGAATTTTGGTATCCGCCTCCAAAGCGGAATGGAGCGGAACGGAGCCAAACTGATCCAAACTGATGCATTCTGAGCAGATCCTTATCCATTCAGAATGCATTAGCCCAAAACTGATTTGGAACGGATCTCACAAATGGAAACCAAAATGCCAGTGTGAAAGTAGCCTTACATAGCAAAACTAGAAAAAATAGCTGAGCTAGCCTCACATCTACATCTAGTACTTTCAGGACAAAAGCCCTTGATCAGAGGAAATCAAATATAATCTGTGCTTCTAGTTGAGAGGCCTTGGGGGAACTCTGGGTGGGTACAATTTCTGTTATGAAGACCAGTTAATATACATGTTGATGTATTTAATTTCTGGGAAAAAATTATGTGAATTAGGGTCCATTCACACGTCCGCAAAATGGGCCAGCATCCGTTCCGCAATTTTGCGGAACGGGTGCAGACCCATTTATTTTCAATGGTGCCGGAATGTGCTGTCCGCATTTGCGGATCCACACTTCCGCCTCCGTGCTTCCATTTCCGCCAAAAAATAGAACATGTCCTATTCATGTCCGCAATTGTGGACAAGATTAGGCATTTTCTATTATAGTGCCGGCAATGTGCGGTCTCTATTTTGCGGAATGCACATTGCCAGTGTCCGTGTTTTGCGGATGTGCAATTTGTGGATCCGCAAAACACTTACGGACGTGTGACTGGTCCCTTAGCATATCTAACATTAGCTGAATTCAGAAAGAAGTTTAATATTTTCCCCAAAACCCAAAGCTATGCAAATTAGCTTTCCTCACAAAAAATATAAAGTAATTCTTTCTGATGCAAGCTGATCTTAGACATACTAATTTGCATATATGTTTTCCAGGTAACAAGAGGCGTATTTGCCTAGCTTACAATACGAATAACATATACTAAGTGGTCTCCATAATAGAAATAGAGGTCCCCAAAAGGTCTCTCACCTAGAAAAGCTGATGCTATCTGCTTTGTTTGAATAAAGGGCTTGTTTTGGAAGAGCTGTTTGCAGATGTGAGGCTGGCTTAACTATTCTCCTAGTCATGTGTTAATGCAAGTAAGTATTCAGGGATATTCTTTATTGTAGGAAACATGTAAACGGTATGTTTAAGTGCTAAAAATAATTTTATTTGGTTTCAGTAACATTTTCTTAAAAAGGAGTGGGAGTTTAGTACCTTTGGAAAATTATAGACATTTCAAAGCATTAAAGGTGTTGTTTCACTTCAGAAAATGGCATTTATCATTTAGACAAAGCAAATACAAGGCACTTATTAATGTATTATGATTGTCAATATTGCCTGCCTTGCTGGATGCTGTATACTGGTAGTAATTTTACCTCAGAATGTAAAGCCGTATAGTGAGACTTCGGGGGTGAGGGGTTATGTTCCAACAGCTCCTCATTCTTTTATTTTTAAAATGCCTTACCAGGGTGAAATTTCTTAAAGGGGTTGTCTCACTTCAGCGAATGGCATTTGCCTACTGTACTGTAAGTGTTCGTATTGCCTTCTTTGCTGGTGTGATTGATTTTTCCATTGCATTACACACAGCTTGTTTCCAGTGGTTAAAGCCACTGCTGCAGCTAAGATATGAGATATACTTGAAGGGAGCTGCTGCACATGCATGGCTGTGCATGATCTCATGGCCCCAGACACCAGAGAGGCCAGCATTTTTTCCTATAGTAGGTAAGTACAGCAACCACTGCTGGATTGCAGGGTGGTCATGACCACTGTATAACTTTGTGTACATGATAAATGCCATTTGCTGAAGTGAGACACCTCCTTTAAGAAATTTGACCTTGGCAAGACATTTTTGAAATTAAAGGAACAAAGAATGAGGATCTTTTGGAACAGGACCCCTCACACCCGAGATCTTGTGAAAAGTCTTTACATTATGGAGTGAAGTTACCATGAAAATTCTACCCCCTCAAAAGCCAGGCCCATTTTTCCCAGACCTTTGGGAAACTAGTTGCAGTAGATTTCAATCCCCTCACTAGTCGTAAGGAAATCTGATAGCCATGGAACAAAAAAACAAAAAAACTTAAAGGGGTTATCCAATCCTATAAAAAGCCCCCCAATATGCTGGGCCCACCACACTGAATATACTTACCTGGGTCCCTGCTCAACGCGACACTCCTAGTCCCCCACTAGGCAGGCTTGTCCCCATCTTCACCTGTCATTGGATGCTCCCCCCCGCCTCGACATCAGATGTTTTCATCCGCGCACAGAGAGAAGCAGCAGTGGTGGTGCGGTGACCAAGAGCGGCACAGCGAGCGGGGACCCAGGTAAGTATATTCAATGTGAGGGGCCTGACATATTGGAGAGCTTTTTATAGGATTGGATAACCCCTTTAAGAAATTTAAAAGAAAATAAAGACCTTATTTTTTGCCGAACAGATAAAGAGGGAGGTATCATTGTCCAAGATTATGTTGATTACTAGTGATGAGCGGCAGGGGCAATATTCGAATTCACGATATTTCGCGAATATTTCGGCGAATATACGCTATATATTCGAGAATTCGCAAATTCATGATCTCCAGACATTATTTTCTTGATTGCGAAAATTCGCATAAAATTCGCATGAACTGATTTTTTTTTTTTCACAAAAAATCGAATATTCGCAATTACGAATATATTTTGCGATATTCGAAATATTCGCAAATTCTCGAAGTGCCGATATTCGCGATTAAAATTCGCAATTCGAATATTCCAAACCAACACCAAAACCAACTTCCTGGGTATTGATTCATGAGGAACGTTTTATAATATCAAGTAAAAAAAAAAAAAGTTTATAGTAATACACCACCACAAGAAATGGCTCACAAATATACCCTTTAGTCAGTTCAAAAGAATAAGGAAAAATTTTACTACAGACAAAACCTTTCGAGAACAGGACAAATATTGAGATAGATTCCTTGAAAAGGCTACTCTATCACTCTTAGCCAGTGGCGTCGCCAGGGGGGGGCCAGAGGGGGCCACGGCCCCCCCAACATCATGCTGGGCCCCCCCATGTGCCCCCCCAACTAAAATGCGCCCCCCCCCCAGCAGCATTCACTTGACTGATCCGAGTTCAGCTCAGCTCAGTCACAGTCTCTCTCTCACCTCACGCTGCTGGCAGCAGGGACGCAGGGAGCCGGAGCCTGAGGGAGGGACGGGGAGGAGCGTAATATGATCTCAGAGTGGAGGCTGCTTCTGCCAGCCCCACCCCTCCCCGCCCACCAACCAATCACCGACCAGAGCTGAGGGGGCAAGCACAGCACACCAGCAGCTCTCTGAATCGAGTCGTCTGAGTCACACAAGTGCAGGGAGTCTAAGAATAGAAAGGAATCGAATGAGTCACAAGTTAAAAGAATCTAAAGATCCGAATTGTGACTCATTCGATTCATTGAGTTAAAAGAGCAGTGAGTCAGAGGGTAGAACAGGTAAGGCTACTTTCACACTTGCGCTTGATCGGATCCGTTCTGAACGGATCCGATCATATTAATGCAGACGGAGGCTCCGTTCAGTACGGATCCGTCTGCATTAATAACTTAGAAAAAATTCTAAGTGTGAAAGCAGCCTGAGCGGATCTGTTCAGACTTTCAATGTAAAGTCAATGGGGGACGGATCCGCTTGAAGATTGAGCCATATGGTGACCTCTTCAAGCGGATCCGTTCCCATTGACTTACATTGTTAGGCTACTTTCACACTAGCGTTCGGGTTTCCGTTCGTGAGCTCCGTTTGAAGGGGCTCACGAGCGGACCCGAACGCAGCCGTCCAGCCCTGATGCAGTCTGAATGGATGCGGATCCGCTCAGACTGCATCAGTCTGGCGGCGTTCAGCCTCCGCTCCGCTCGCCTCCGCACGGCCAGGCAGACAGCTGAACGCTGCTTGCAGCGTTCGGGTGTCCGCCTGGCCGTGCGGATCCGTCCAGACTTACAATGTAAGTCAATGGGGACGGATCCGTTTGAAGATGCCACAATATGGCTCAATCTTCAAGCGGATCCGTCCCCCATTGACTTTACATTGAAAGTCTGGACGGATCCGTACGAGGCTACTTTCACACTTAGCTTTTATATGCTAATATAATGCAGACGGATCCGTTCTGAACGGAGCCTCCGTCTGCATTATTATGATCGGATCCGTTCAGAACGGATCCGATCGAACGCTAGTGTGAAAGTAGCCTAAGTCTGAACGGATCCGCACGGCCAGGCGGACAGCTGAGCGCTGCAAGCAGCGTTCAGCTGTCCGCCTGTCCGTGCGGAGGCGAGCGGAGCGGAGGCTGAACGCCGCCAGACTGATGCAGTCTGAGCAGATCCGCATCCATTCAGACTGCATCAGGGCTGGACGGAGGCGTTTGGGTCCGCTCGTGAGCTCCTTCAAACGGAGCTCACGAGCGGACCGACGAACGCTAGTGTGAAAGTAGCCTTACACTGAGTTTGAATTAAATTAACCCTTTAGAATCAAATTGGCTTCTCAGGAGATATATATGTTAAAGGCATCTCATTCAGTAGCTATATAACTAAGGGCCCTTTCACACTTGCGTTGTCCGGATCCGATGTGTACTCCACTTGCCGGAATTACACGCCGGATCCGGAAAAACGCAAGTGTACTGAAAGCATTTGAAGACGGATCCGTCTTCAAAATGCTTTCAGTGTTACTATGGCAGCCAGGACGCTATTAAAGTCCTGGTTGCCATAGTAGGAGCGGGGAGCGGTATACTTACCATCCGTGCGGCTCCCGGGGCGCTCCAGAATGACGTCAGAGCGCCCCATGCGCATGGATGATGTGTACATGCGATCACGTCATCCATGCGCCTGGGGCGCCCTGACGTCACTCTGGAGCGCCCCGGGAGCCGCACGGACGGTAAGTATGCCGCTCCCCGCTGCACTTTACCATGGCTGCCAGGACTTTAGCGTCCCGGCATCCATGGTAACCATTCAGAAAAAGCTAAACGTCGTATCCGGCAATGCGCCGAAACGACGTTTAGCTTAAGGCCGGATTCGGATCAATGCCTTTCAATGGGCATTAATTCCGGATCCGGCCTTGCGGCAAGTCTTCAGGATTTTTGGCCGGAGCAAAAAGTACTGCATGCTGCAGTATTTTCTCCAGCCAAAAAACGTTCCGTTCCGGAACTGAAGGCATCCTGATGCATCCTGAACGGATTTCTCTCCATTCAGAATGCATGGGTATAATCCTGATCAGGATTCTTCCGGCATAGAGCCCCGACGACGGAACTCTATGCCGGATCCGGACAACGCAAGTGTGAAAGGGGCCTAAGGGTGGGTTCACATCACCTTTATGGATTGTACTGTCAGTGTCAGACTGTTGTCACTGTGGGTAACAATGCACAACAGACAACAATTCACATTGCACACCACAGTGACAGCTTCTGACTCCTGTCTGACTCCTGACTCCTCCTGTCCGGCGTCAGCCTCAGCTTCCCTTTACTATAATAAATCACTCAATACTAGTAATCAGAGTTCAGAGAGAGCTGAAGAAGACGAGCCGACTGCACTGAGTCAGCAGCGCAGCAAGTAGTGAGTGAATCGAATGTATCAAGCATCTGCGCATGCGCATCGGCACCTAGAGTCTTCGGTTCACTTGCGAGTCAGCTCAGCAGTCTGACTCACCAAGTGAACCGAATATCCGATTCATGAATTGGTTCATTTGAATAAGCTGATTCAAATGAACCGATTCACCTAAAAGATCCGAACTTCCCATCACTAAGCGGCGGTGCAGGGGAGGGAGAGGCGTGTCCCTTCCCCTTGCTCTGATAGGCTGCAGGCACTAGACCGGCAGCCTATCAGAGGCAGGCGCGCGATGACGTCATCGCGCCGCCTGAGCCATACAGCGTGGGACACAGGCCAGAAGAGGCCTGCATCGCATCGCTGACACTGAGGTAAGTATAATTTTTTTTTTTTTTTTTTTTACAATAGTGATACTTGGGGGGGGGGGACTTAAAAATGATGGGGGGGGCTTACTTAAAAATGGCACATTGGGGGGGATTTACTTAATGATGGCACATTGGGGGGGACTTACTTAATAATGGCACATGAAGGGGGGGTACTTACTTAATAATGGCACATGATGGGGGGGCCTTAATACTGGCACATGATGGGGGGCTTAATACTGGCACATCATGGGGGGACCTAATACTGGCACATGATGGGGGGACCTAATACTGGCACATGATGGGGGGCTTATTACTGGCACGTAATGTGGGTCTTATTACTGGCACGTGGAGTCATCTACGGGGGCACTAAGAAGGGGTAATTTATACTTGCAAAATTATGGGGGACATTGAGGGCATCTACTGGGGCATTTTATACTGGTACATTATGGGGGCACTAGGAGGAAGGGGGAGAGGAGCACTATGGGGCATTTACTGGGGGCACTATATAGGGGTATTTTATACTGGCACATTATGGGGGACATTAGCTCAACTGGGGGCATAAGGGGGTATTTTTTGCATTGTCACATTATAAGGAGAATTATTACTACCGGGGGGCATTATGGTGGGCTTTATTACTCCCACATGGTATGACCCCTAGTAGCAGCACCAGCCTCTCCCTGCTCTGCTATCCCGCTGCCCCTTCTCCAAATACTTATTATGAAATCTTTCTCATTAGGATAAAACACATCAGCTCCGCCGAGCCCCCGGCCAAAGTGTGGAAGTGGCGTCCGAGACCCCCAAGGGCCAAGCCAAGTAACTGTAAGTCTTCATGTCAAATATGTTTGTTATACACATATATCCTACACTGTGCCCCACAATATACAGTATACCGCCACGCTGTGCCCCACAATATACAGTATACCTCTACACTGTGCAGTCTGTTCTATAAGCACCCTTGTTCTGTGGTGGCGGACAGAAAATTATCTGGAAGTGCCCCTCCCGAGACCGGGCTCTAGATCCGCCACTGGTCTGGACCGCTCACAGGAGTGTACATTTCTTCTAAACTGTAATCCGTATCCTCTGACCTGCAGAAATCAGCACTCGCTCGATAAGAACTAAAAGGCAGGACCTGTAGGCTGTAGCCTGGCCCTGTTACCGAAGCTAGCCGAGTGGTGTAAGGTTAAGGTACTAGTAGAGATGAGCGGCCACTTAATCCTGATTTAAAGTTAAAGTTACTGCAGGATATGGATTACGGTTTAGAAATGTCAAATGTACACTCCTGTGAGTGGCGGGGAGGGGGATCTGTGGATGACACTGTTATGGAGGGGGAAATGGGGATGACACTGTCATGGGGTGGATCTGTGGATGACACATATAGCATAAGATGCTATACATTACACGGTATGTGGCATCCACAGATCCCCCCCCATAGCAGTGTCATCCACAGACAGCTGGACTTTTCTTCCCTGTTGCGGTTTTAGGTATTGGGTAAAGTATCGCAGCATTTCTAAGTGTACTTGTGTAAATATATCGTTGTTATAGCTGCCCCCCCTACTTTTGTCCTGGCCCCCAGTGTGCCCCCCCAAAATTTGAAAGCTAGAGACGCCACTGCTCTTAGCGCAGAAGAAGAGAAATACCCTAAGCCAAACTCAATGTCTACGACCAAAAATCCAGAATAAGATAAAAGAGATTAATAAGAAGTCTGCTCCTCAGATGACGGTAAGGACAACAAATCCACAGGCAGCTAGTAGAGCATGTCAGCTCTGTACACAAAAAAGGATTCCATATTGTTAATAAAGACCAATTAAAAAAATGATTTCTAGCTCAAAATAAGTATAATGCAATGATTAAAAAAAAATTGCCCCCAAAGGTGTACATCTATAAAAAAAAAATAATAATATTCGGGCTCCCGATGTGATACGAACAAGAAAATGGGATGCCACAGATGTGGAGCTTCACACTGCCTGTGCTGCAGTATTATTAGTTTTCAGAAAGCTACTGAATTGACATCAACTACAATGAAAGATAAATTTCAGCTCAAACAGTTTTTGACCTGTAAATGAAATTATGTGATTTATTGAGTGTAAATGCATTCTTCAGTATTTGGACTGCACTACTTAAGAATTGCATGACAGATTGAGCAAGCACCGCCATAATATAAATTAGGGATATTTGAAGCATGGTTTGAGCAAACACTGCATGTTAAAAATGGAAGACCCGGATCCAATTAAAAGTATGTCAATAAACCATATTCAAACAAATACTTACCAGAGATTTGAGTTTCTCTGTAAGAGATAAATCTTTTGGATTAAAAAGCTGCATACCATCAGTCCCTATGGTCTGAAGAAAGTCACAAAGACAATCTATAATATTAAATAGAGTATATGGTTTAGTATCAAAAACTCCCTATTACCATTTATAAATGTATTTGTTATTTGCACATTATACTTCTATATATAACTACTGGTGTAATTTTCTATATTACTGTTTCAGTCTAATACTGCCTTCTAGTGGACACTGCCAGTACAGGATAGAATTTCTACAGCAATGAGTATGGACTATTAACTCTCCTGCTACAAATTATTTTAAACTTGCCAGTATTAATTTTAAGAACATTATTTAATAACTTTCCCTTCATTTGACTAACATGTGGTTTTACCTGTATAAAGCTACTAATTAATACTGTGATGATTGGTTTTATTCATTTTATATCCAGCATATTTACATCTGAGACAGCTGGATACTCACTACATAACTGTTATTTTTAATTTTTTATATTTTTTCTTTTTTTTTTACTTATCAATATATGGACTATCTTTTGTTTGTAATGAATTTTACTTAGTCTATTAACTATCTAAGTGCTTTGAACTGTCTATAATTTTCCAAGTGAGGCAAGAAACACCAACTCATCCCGTTTTGTGTTTGGCACATTTTTTAAGCTTTTTAATCCCCACTCATTTTAAAGAAAACATTACCAAACCTGGCCCTGAAACACGTTCGAATGTCTCGTGCAATAAAGAATACCTAACTTCCTCTGGCATATCTTCCCTGCATTGAGCAGTGCCACCTTCTACCATGGAGTACTACAGAGTATCACCGTATCACTGCAACATGCCCTGACCTGGGACCGGAGCCAGTGTGAGCTGCAGCCTCTTGGAGCATCTCTCTTTTTTTCTTTTTTTTTTCATTTTTTTTTTATTGATTTTATGAAAAGAAAATTATTCAAAAATGGGAGTACATTGTATACATAGTGCAGAATATAGTTCGGTGTTCAACAGATGTTGTTACAATGCACAGCATAAAGACAGTTAATTTGACAAAACAAATCGAACTATTAATGCTGGGAGAAGATTAATAGAACAATGCATGTAAAAGGAAATATAGAAGTGTTAATCTAATAATGAGAAATGTCTCTATTCCATCTATTAGGAGATAGTAAGCGGGCTGTGGGGGGGGGGGGGAAACAAATAAAAAAATGATTGTAGTAAAAAGAGAAAAGGGAGGGGGGAAGCAGAGGTGAAATGAGGAGGGAAAGCAGGATGGGGAAGGGGGGAACCTCCATTATATGGAGAAAGGTTGTGGTCACCCATGTGATTGATTAGATTGAATCAGTTAGAATTTGGATAGCGGAAGTTGAGGTGCGGTATTTAACCCATCCATCCCATATTTTGAGGAATCTAGCATGTGTTCCCATGCTGAAAGTTCTTCCATGTGAAAGATATGGTTAACTTTATGTAGCCACTGTGAAAGGGTGGGGGAGCTAGGTTGATTCCAGTGTTGGGGTATCAGAAGCTTTGCAGCAGTGGTAAGTTATTGGAAAAGCGCTCTTTTTTCTTTAGGTATGATATCAAGGCGGATATTAAGGAATATCGAGGCTAAAGTTGGATCTTGTGTTAAGGAGCATAACCCTTTGATTATATTGAGTATCTGATTCCAGAAAGGCTTAATCACCGGACAGTCCCCCCACATGTGGATATACGTGCCTCTAGAGCTTTTGCACTTCCAGCATGTGTCAGAGTTTAGACAGGTCATCTGTTTAAGTCTAACTGGAGTTCGGTACCACCTAGTAATTCTCTTGTATGAGTTTTCTTGAAGTCGTGTACATCTAGAGATGCCATGAGATTTGAGGAATATTTGTTTGGTCTCCTCAGAAGACCAGGTGGTGTCTAGGTCCTTTTCCCAGTCTCCCAAATAGCCTCCAGTATGTGGGAGTTTAATTTGCTGTATTATGTTGTAAATCCGCGATAGCAAATGTTTAGGAGGGTTAGAGGAGGCTGCCAATTTTTCGAATTGTGTTAGTTCTCTGGGACTAGTAGTTTGGGTGAGATACGGTTTAATTAGCAAGTGGACATGTGATTTAAGTAATGTGTGTATTGGGAGGTGGTTCAAGGGGTCGTCTAATAGTTCTTGGTTAAGAAAAGAATGCAGCGTGATGGATCTAACATCCTTATATTGGATCCCTGTGTCTTTATATTTCTTCTGGTATAATTCTGGAATGTCTGCTATCGTCGTTAAGGGGGAAACTATGGGACTTAGGGAGTTCATATGCTGGTACCAGATTGATAGGGTGGCTTGGGTCATGACATTTGACGTGAGTTGGGAGGTGGGTTTATCTTTTTTCTTATTCCAAAGCAGAGCTCTGAGGGGGGCTGACGCTAGTAGGTTTTCTAATGGAAGCCAAAGTTTGCTTTCATCCGCCCTTAGCCAATGTATTATCCTGGTGATTTGGGTAGCTTCATAATATAGTCTCCAGTCAGGAGTTGACATACCTCCCCTTGATTTATGCTGGGTTAATAGGTTCTGATTTTATGCAATTTTACGCAAATTGTTGAAAAAGGTTACTGGGAGTGGTATCGGGAGGGTCTGAAACAGGTAAGTCTATTTGGGAAGCAGTATTTCTTTTATTAGGTTTTTACGACCCATCCAAGATAGGAAGGGTAAGGACCATGATGATAGTATTTGACTAAAGGTGTTCGGAATTTGGGCATAGTTGAGCAAATATAATTCGTTCCATTTGGTGCTAATTTTAATGCCTAAGTATGTGTATGTGATATATGATTTGGGCTAATGAAAGGGGTGTTGAGATCGCAGAATTTCTGTTTCCTCCTTACTGATGTTGAGTCCGAGCGCTTCTGATTTGGAAGCATTTATTTTGAAGTTTGAAATCATGCCATATTCCTGTAGGATACATTGCAGCGCAGGCAGGGCGGAGAATGGGTTCGACAGTGTCAGTAAAATATCATCCGCATATGCCGCTGAGGTATGCACAAATTTGCCATCATCAAATCCTTTTATATCTGGGTGGAGTCTGATAGATGCCAATAGTGGTTCAAGAGAGAGGACAAACAGGATTGGACATAAGGGGCAACCCTGGCGTGTACCATTAAGGATGTGAAAAGGTGCAGAGAGAGATTGGTTTATACAGAGTCTCGCTGAAGGGGTATCATACATCAGGAATATGGCAGTAACAGACTCTTTTGGTAAACCAAAGTGCAGAAGTACCTGTTTCATGTAGGTCCAGTCCACCCTGTCAAAAGCTTTCTCTGCGTCTGTTCCCAGCAGGACCAGGGGAGTTTTCTTCTGGTTAGCTACTTGCATTATGGAGAGAATTCTCAGAGTGTTATCCTTCCCCTCCCTTCTGACACAAACCCCAGCTGCTCTGGAGAAATCAATGAGGGAATTGAAGGTTTAAGTCTGTTGGCCAGCAGGCTTGCATAAAGTTTCAGGTCTGTGTTTAAAAAAAAGATGGGCCTGTAACTGCCACATTGGGTGGCATCTTTCCCTTCTTTGTGAATTAGGGTAATATAAGCTTCGAGGGCTTGTCTCTGTATGTTAGAGCCTGAGAGGTACGCATTAAATGTGTCCGTCAGGTGAGGGAGAAGGATGTCCGAGAAAGAATGATAATAAGAGCAGGGGAGACCGTCTGGACCCGGCGCTTTCTGTTTAGAACTCCTTCGCAGGGTGGACTGGACCTCACCTTGTGAGAAGGGTTTTAACAGGTTATAATGCATAGTAGGATCTAATTTGGGAAGGGAGGCTTTATTTCGAAATTTGGAAATTGCTGCAATAGAGTCCTGTGGACTTACTTGTTGATCTAAGGGGTGTAGTTGATATAAAGAGGAATAAAAGGTAATAAATAATTTTTCAATCTTATCGGGGTCGGTAATAATGGTCCCTGTTTTGTCCTTAATTTCTTTTATGAAAGTGTGGTGTTTTCTTCTCTTAATAAGGGACATCATTAGTTTGGAGGCCTTATCTCCGTGGGCGTAGAATGAATGTTTGACCGACATATATGTTTTAGCTGAGTTTTTGTTCAATAGGTCTCTAAGTTGTAGACGAAGCTCTGTCAGTTTTTGGAGAATTGGCGAAATAAGGGATTGTTTGTGAAGTTTTTCGAAATGGGAGATCTCTGACTGCAGGGATCTTATTTGTTGGTCTCTCTGTCTTTTGCAGTATGTGCCGATGGAAATGAATTTGCCTCTGATGGTTGCCTTGTGTGCCTCCCAAACCACCGGCATGGATACTTCAGTGTTGATGCTTAGTTTAAAGTACGTGTTGAGACTATCTGATATTTTTTTATGTGACTCTGGAATAGAGAGGAGAGTCTCGTTAAGTCACCACGGCGACCATGTGTTGGGACGGTCCAACAGTAGTATGTGAATCCCTAGTGGGAAGTGGTATGAGTGTAACCCCGAGCCTATCATAGAGGATTGTACTTTAGCGAGAGATGACTGCTGAAGGAAGAAGTAGTAAATTTTATGATAAGAATTGTGTGGTGCTGAATACAGGGTGTAATCTTTCACTGAAGGATAGAGAAAACGCCACACATCTGTCAAGGAAAGCATTTGTAGGGATAACTTAATGTGTCTTAATGACTTATATGAGAGAGTGGAACGGCCGGAGGATGTGTCTATGAGCGGGTCAAGGGCAACGTTGAAATCACCCCCTATTATTAGCTCACCCTTAGTCATACTATGTATCAATATTGTGGTTTCTCTAATCCATTGGGGCTGCTGTACATTAGGAGCATAAAGGTTCGCCAGTGTGACCTGTTTACCGTTTAGTAAACCTATGAGAATAAGTAGTCTGCCATCTTTATCATTATATAGACTCTCGGTTTCAAATATAATGTGTTTGGAGAAAGCTATGGCCACTTCTCTGGAGTTCTTTAGTAATGTTTTTGGAAAGAGGGAGTCTTTCCAGAGAGGAAGTGGGTTTCCTGTAGGAATAAGACATCAGCATGTGATTTTTTTCAGTGTCTGGAGCAATTGGCTACGTTTAATCGGTGAGTTAACACCTCTAATGTCGTAAGAGATTAGGTGTAAGGCGGTCATGGGGTGTGATGGTAGTATGGTGAATGCATGTCTGGAGTGTATCTGAGTAACGAAAGACTGTATGGAGGGAGGTCTAGGGTGTGTGGATTGAGTATAGGCATGGGGGGGGGGAGATATCGAGTGGTGGGAATGCGTCTGTAGAGACAATAGGTAAAACTTCCAAAGTGAAAAGAAACAATTGAAAGTACAATGAAAAACCGTGAATATTTAACATGCGTGCTGACATGGAAAGGCTATAGCCGTGAGGGCCATAATCATTTTGATCTAGCTCTGCATAGTGAGAGGGAGCTAACATAGTAACATAGTAACATAGTACATAAGGCCAAAAAAAGACACTTGTCCATCCAGTTCGGCCTGTCATCCTGCAAGTTGATCCAGAGGAAGGCAAAAAAAAACCTGTGAGGTAGAAGCCAATTTTCCTCACTTTAGGGGAATAAAAATTCCTTCCCGACTCCAATCAGGCAATCAGAATAAATCCCTGGATCAACGACCCCTCTCTAGTAGCTATAGCCTGTAATATTATTACGCTCCAGAAATACATTCAGGCCCCTCTTGAATTCCTTTATTGTACTCACCATCACCACCTCCTCAGGCAGAGAGTTCCATAGTCTCACTGCTCTTACCGTAAAGAATCCTCTTCTATGTTTGTGTACAAACCTTCTTTCCTCCAGACGCAGAGGATGTCCCCTCATCACAGTCACCGTCCTGGGAATGAATAGATGATGGGATAGATCTCTGTACTGACCCCTGATATATTTATACATATTAATTAGATCTCCTCTCAGATCTCCTCTCAGATCTCACTTCAGATAAATGTAGTGATGAGAGGCGAGGGAAGGGTCAGCGACAGCCCCCAATGGATGAGGGTATAACAGATGGACTAGAATATAATTTTCAGATAAATCATATAAAGTCACGGGTCCCTCCCCCACCCCCCATATAGAAGGAAATACACAAGTAGAGTCGAAAACAGTGAATAGAACAACTGTAAGTAAACAGTAAATGCATTCAATTTAACTATTGAAAGGAATTATACCCAGGGGGTATTATTGAGTGTAGATCACCTAGCTCAAATCAGTTCTCAGGTAGGATCAATGTCGAGTTCACGGGGTCAGTTTTCCTTGGCGTTTTTGGCTGTGGCTCTTCCTCCCTGCTCCAACCGTTTCCCATGGTGTGGGTGGAGGAATCGTTGAGAGACTGGTAAGATCTAGTATTGGAGACCAGTCCGAGATGTCAATATCTGTGATCTGAAGTGAAGATAGGATATCCGCCAATTCAGAGTGTTCTCTCAGGATCTAACGTTTTCCCTCAACAGTAAAGGAGAGGCCGAATGGAAACAGCCACCTGTATGAAATGTTCCTATGACGTAGAACTTCTGTTAAGGGACGGGCATATTTCTTTTTGATAATGTGACTCTGGCTAGGTCTTTATATATTGATACTTCAGATCCCTCCACTTTAACCAGGGGTTTGCAGCGGGCGAACTTTAATATGTCATCTCTCACTCTAGAATTGAAGAGGCGACAGATTAAGTCTCTTGGTGGATCTGACGCTTGTGGTTTGGCTCTCAATGCTCTGTGAGCTCTTTCAATGGAGATCTCTAGAAGGTAGTTGTCACCCATTATGGTTGAAAAAATTTGCTTGACTTGTCGGGTAGCACCTCTGGGAGGATGGATTCTGGGATTCCTTTTAGACGCAAGTTGTTGCATCTGGCTCTATTCTCCTGGTCTTCCATCCAGTTAACAATTTTGTTCATGTGAGCCTGGCATGATGAGAAATTAGCAGAGGACGCTTCTGTGTATGAAACTAGTTGCGCCTGAGTATTTTCTAGTTGTTCAACCCTTCCTCCCATGCATTTAATTTCTTGTTTGATCTCTTGGAGTTTATTTACCACTGGTTCAAGTGCTTTTGACAAGGGGGTGTATCTATCACAAGGCAAACAAGGCATTTGCCTAGGGCGGCACTTGAAAAGGGGCGGCAAAATGCCTTGTTTGCTTAGTGATAGTTACACAATATGCTAAATATATTTTTTGCCCCTTGTCCGATCCTTCATTATGCGAGCGGCATTGCCGGCGCCGCATAGTGAAGGAGTTGAAAAACTTACTTCCTCCCGACCTCCCCTGCCTTTTGCGTCCTCACGTTGCCGTCGTGACGTCACACGGAGGTGGAGTCACGGGCCGGCAACGCTAGGGTGAGACTTATCTCCTCCAAGTATAGAGCGGATCCTGCACACGGTCACCGTGAACACTGAGGCCAGGCCCCGGCCACCAATGCACTGATCCCTGAGCCTGCTGTCTTCAAAAACTGCAAGTACTTAAATTACAGTAACTCACAAAAATTCAATTACTTAGTTTGGTGGTTAGAGGGGGGGAGAATTAGGGAGGGATTAATACTGTACTAACTCTAGCTGTACATTGTTTTTTAACAAGGATGGGGCGGGTCAAATGTATATTAGGGGGGTGCCCGAGTTTAGTCTCGCCTAGGGCAGCACAAAACCAAGATACACCACTGGCAGAAGCCTTTGTTGGTGGTGCTGGGGGGCGTTTCTGCATGTACGAATCTAATGAGCCCGTGAGACACTTGTTGGAGGAAGGCCTGGATTTACTTGGGCCGATTTAGACCATTACTGTTCGAGCAAATGTCTGAGGCTGTCGACTCTACCAGTGTGACTGCATTGAATAAGGTAGAAGGTATCAGGAGAAAAGAAAATTAGTCCCTCATATCTTGTGGTCCTCACTAGCCACAGACGCAGATTACATGTAGTTCAGCATTATAATGTCCTAATTATCCTAGAAGAGGCTTTGTCAGGGGCTTATTAGCAATGATTCTAGTCAGACAGCCGCTGCACCTTTATGATTACATCCACTGATCCTAAAATAATACACGGGAGCCTATTTATCTGCTTGTAGCAGGTTGGAGATTCTCATATAAGCAGTCCTACGCTAGGTACTTAGTTCAAAGCCCTCTCCCTCCACAATCAGGAGTCTGATGTTGACGTTAAGCTGAATAGGCTTACCGGCAGATCGGAAGGGTCAGAAGCTGAAGACCGGGTTATTCAATGGTAAGTTGGCTGCCTTGAACACAGGTCTGTTTGCAGTGATGCGAAAATACCTGTGAGGCCATAGAGCACCCTAGGTCAGCTGCTTATTCTCGCTGTAACCATCTTTTCCTCACCGAAGCAGTATAACCGCGGTGATTTGTTGCATCCTGCGATCCCTCTGGTTATTCACCGGAGCGATATTCGCTGAATCAAGTCCAAAGGCCGTTCGGCTTATGGTTGGTGACCGTCGGGTGGGGCGTACTCCATGCAGTTATCTTCTTACTGCTATGTGTCGTAGATTTTTCAGGGCTCAGTGGCTCCTGGTCGGAATGGCTTCACTAGCCACGGTTTAGATTGCGGGCCCGATAGGTGCAGAGGTCCACTTTCTCTTTGGCTAACAGAGGCCCTGTCTGCCACCCGGTCTTTCTTGGGTTAGTGGCGAGCGGAGCGAGATATAAAGCTCTTCTACCTGGCGCCAAGCAAAGGTCCGAAGGCTGTGAGGTAATGCAATGGACGGGGAACGGCCTTAGCCGAATGCGATCTCTCAGCAAACTGACCGTCAGCTCTTGTATTAGTCAGGGTCCAATAGTAGAGTTCTTGCACCGGCAGATAAGCAATTTAAAACAAGAATCCGGGGATTACAGCTGTCACTGGTGCCCAGTCTTTTGATCGCTGAGTGCGGGCTGCAAGATGGCGCCTGCTCAGTGAGAACAGCCATCGTTATGTCCCCTTTTACTGCCGGATTGAAGTAGGTAGATTTAAGTGATAGAATACCTTGCACTAAGGCTTGCGGTAGTATTATTCTTTCCGACCGGGGCAAAGGGAAGTTATATAGCCGACCGCACTCCCAATCAAATCTAGGCCGGTGATTCTTCTTCCGCTAGGCCTCGCTTGAAACTCCGGATCCATGCGGTCCTGTGGCCCCAGAAAGGTCTCAAAACAGGGCTGATGTTAGTCGGTGTCGCCTGGGATCCAAAGTGAGGTCCAAACTCTTTTTAAACAGAGCGGATGAGGTTAGATTAGGTCTGCTATGGCAGAGCTGCTGTAAGAGACGTCTTTCCCGGGCAGCTGCAAGCCACGCCTGCTCTGGGAGCATCTCTAAATGTCCTCAAGAGTCTTGTGCCTTCAACACAACACTACAAGGGTAGCCTCCAGTTTTCCAGTAATTAGATGCCGATCACTGCAGTTCTACTTATTACACGCTTCTTGTGTTTGTATTATCCTAGTTATGCTCTCATGGCTGTTTAAAAGGCTGAGCAATGATTGGAAAGCTCTGCTTGTAGTTGTGAAACATATTTATTTTTACATCTTTTTAAAACTTGGCACTTGAGTCAAATATCATCTCGATGTGTTTAGGTCTTCATGGGTGATATACTCCAAAGGAGGTAAGATACCAGTACTCTTTGTGGTCTTGCAAAGGTGGAGCTGGCTACATATATTCATTATTAAATATCCTATCCTTAAAAGCCACAAAATGATCTTTAACTTTAGGCTTGTTACTTAACCCCTTCCCGACATATGTCGTAATAGTACATCATGGTGGCAGGTGCGTTCCCACAGTTTGACGTACTATTACGTTGTGGTTATCAGGCGGACACTGGAGCGGTGTGTGCCCGATCACTGCAGGGGTCCGGCAGACCCTGATAGCCAGGCCCCTGCTGTATCCACCGGCATCGCTGTACAAGCCGAGGCCTGCGGATTTAACCCCTGCTATGCCACGATCAGCACTGACCACAACGAGATTTGAGGCGGGTGAGGGAGCCCATCAAGTCCCCGCGCTGCTGTGGTGGAGACCCAATGAATGAGAAGGCAGCCCAATGCCGTGCAGTAAAGTACCAGAGTGGGAAGAAAAAAACATCCCTTTCCCCTGATTTTATATTAAAAAAAATTAAAACACACACATATTAGGTATTGTCACGTCCGTAACAACCAGCTCTATAAAATAACACATGAATTAATCCCTCAGGTGAACACAGTAAAAAAAAAAAAGTGCCCAAAAAAGCTATTTTTGGTCACCTTACATCACAAAACTTGCAACACCAAGCGATCAAAAAGGTGTATGCCCCTCAAAATAGTACCAATTAAATCGTCACCTCATCTTTCAAAAAATTATATCCTACCTAAGACAATCGCCCCAAAAATACACGGAGACACTAAAACATCATTTTTTTTGGTTTCAAAAATGCAATTATTGTGTATAGGTATTGTTGCGTCCGTAATAACCATCACTATAAAAATATCACATGAATTAACCCCTCAGGTGAACGCTGTAAAAATGCTGTAAAGATAAATAAATAAATAAAAACTGTGCCAAAACAACCAAATTTTTGGTTGCTTTGCCTTATAAAGTGTAATAATGAATAATCAAAAAATCATATGTATCCAAAAATAATACCAATAAAAATGTCAACTCTTCCTGCAAAAAATGAGCCCGTGCACAAGACGATTGCCAGAAAAAATAAATAAAATGTTGTTCAGAGAATGCTTTATTATATAAAACAAACAAACAGAGTAGACATATTTGATATCGCTGCATCCGTAACAACCTGCGCTATAAAAATAGTGCATGATCTAACCTGTCAGATGAACGTTGTAAAAAATAAAAAGTAAAAACGGTGCCAAAACAGCATTTATTGGCTACCTTGCCTCACAAAAAACGTAATATAGAGTGATTAAAAATCATATGTACCTCAAAATAGTACCAATAAAACTATCACCTTATCTCCTAGTTTCCAAAATGGGGTTACTTTTGGGAGTTTCTACTGTAGGGGTGCATCAGAGGGGCTTCAAATGGGACATGGTGTCTAAAAACCAGTCCAGCAAAATCTGCCTTCCAAAAACCATGCAGCAGTCCTTTCCTTCTGCGCCCTGCCATGTGCCCTTACATCAGTTTACAACCACATGTGGGGTGTTTCTGTAAACTGCAGATTCAGGGTAATAAATGTTGAGTTTTGGCTGTTAACCCTCGATGTGTTAAAGAAAAAATGGATTAAAATGTAAAATCTCCACTAAAAGTGAAATTTAGACATTTTATCTCCATTTCCCTTTAATTCTTGTGGAACACCTAAAGGGTTAACAAAGTTTGTAAAATCAGCTTTGAGTAACTTGAGGGGTGTAGTTTCTACAATGGGGTCATTTATGGGGGGGTTTCTATTATGTAAGCCCCACAAAGTGACTTCAGACCTGAACTGGTCCTTAAAAAGTGGGTTTTGAAATTTTAAGAATTGCTTCTAAAATTCTAAGCCTTCTAACGTCCTCAAAAAATAAAATGACATTTATAAAATGATGCAAACATAAAGTAAACATATGGGGATTGTTAAGTAATGAGGTATCACTTTCTGTTTTAAAAGCCGAGAAATATAAATTTTGAAAATTTTGAGTTTTAAAAAATTTGGGATTTTTTCATAAATAAAGGTGAACTATATTGACTCAAATTTATGACTGTCATGAAGCACAGTGTGTCACGAGAAAACATTCTCAGAATGGCTTGGATAAGTAAAAGCGCTCCAAAGTTATTACCAACATGACACATGTCAGATTTGCAAAAAAATGGCCTAGGCAGGAAGGTGAAAACTGGCCTGGGGTAGAAGGGGTTTAACTTTATTGCAATGAGATGAACCTGGATAAAGCCTGTTCCCTGTTGTTTGGATGCCTGGCTGTATTAATCTGAAAGGTTAAGAGTGCAACCCAGCAGTTAGATTCATCGTTGTAGAATTCCATTATTTTGATAAAATATTTTTACTTCTATGAACAATAGGAATGACATCAGGTGCCTGGATGAGGTTAGAGAGCATTTTTTTTGCCTTGTAATGATGAGAGGATAGCTTAAGAGACACAGCCCCAACCACCAGCTGCGAAACAGCGGAGCACTACAGCGTTTCAGTAGCTCACATTGCTATGCATGACTGCTACGAAAACAGTGTAGCACAGCAAGCTATGCTGTTTCTGAATTAAGGAGACAGAATAGCTAGCTGTGCTATGTTGTTTCCATAGCTCTCATGCACAGCAATGTAAGTTACTGAAAAAGGGAGTGCTCCGCTGTTTCCTGGCCAGCTGTGGTTGGGGCTGTGTCTCTTCTAGCCTTAGTAATGGTGAGATGAGACAACTTCTTTAGGGTCCGCATCCGAGCCATTTCAATGGAACTGCAAAAGATGCGGACAGCACTCCGTGTGCTGTCCGCATCCGTGGCTCCGTTCCACGGCACCGCAAAAAAAATATAACATGTCCTATTCTTGTCCGCAATTTGCAGACAAGAATAGGCATTTATATTCCGCAAATTGCGGAAGGCAACACTGGCTCCTTCCGTTTTTTGCAGATCTGCGGTTTGCGGACCGCAAAAGACGGCACGGTCGTGTGCATGAGGCCTTAAAGTAAGTTGTGCAATCATTTTTGAGCACGTAAGTTTTAAAGGAGCTAACTTCAGTGGATATGTGGCTCTTATCCAAGCATATATCACCCACAATTATTCAGCCTAAATCAAGTATTTGTGCATGTGGGGCATCGCCTGGACCATTTATTTGTTGATGCACCTTAGAGACCCTCAGATTATCTCTCCAAAGTAAGATTAGAATATTGGCATTTGTGTCCATAGGAAGAATTTCAGAAGCTAGGTACCTTAGATGGAGATGATGCTGCTGCTTTTGGAGTAGGGATTTCTTCTCTTTCATCTGCTATCTGCTCACATTCAATTACTGTTGGTAAGGGTATGTGAGTATTTCCCTTGATTTAAGAGAGAAGATACACAGTAGCTCTTCTGCTGACCAGAGCGTTGAGGGTATATGCTATTGCTTTCCCCTTTATTTATAAATCTAGTAAAATAACAGAAATGGTTAAAGGACATTTTGTGTTTTCTTTTCCACCTGGAGCCTTGGTCTATCCATTTCCCCATTTAAAGTCTTTTAAAGGAGGCACTTTCTATAGCTTTGGAACTGTAATGGGTTTGTTCAAGTCTCTTCCATGCTGCAGCAAGACTTTATTCTGAATGGCCCACAGGAACTGCAGTAAGTGTCTTGATGAACTCTCTAGGTAGTGGGGTTGAACCAAAGCCTAACCAGTTGAGCAAGTCAAGTTCTTCCTTGGCGGTGAGGTCATGGATTATGGCTTTGAAGGTCAATTTCGAGGCCCTATAGTTCTCAGCATGGTCATCAATCGTAGAGAGACTGTTGTTTGTTAGCTCCCTCTGTATCATATGTCTGGTTAAGTCAGATTAACCTGTGGTGCCTATGGGGTGTGTGAGGCTACCTTCACACCTCTGGTGTGAATTCTGGCAGGTTTTTCCGGCAGAGAACAGCCTCCCAGAGTTCACTGGATCCAGCACTGCTGAATGTGAATGGAATGCCGGACAGCCCCATTAAGTATAATGGGGTCTGACATAGATCCATACGCTGTTACAGCAGACAACCTGAGAGCCAGCTGGACTCAAACTGCAGCATGCAGATGACTCTGTTTGTCTGCTGGAACAGCATGCCGCAGTTTCACACGGAAGTTCTCTGGCATATAAGGTCGAGATGTCAATGTAGTAGAGGGGTGAGGCGGCACTGCAAGCGTCTCCAGCCAGCTCAGAAGTGGGAACTGTGTAGCTCAGTCGCAATACAAACTTCAGTGTGGTTCTTCTATCAACGTGAGAGTGAGGAATGATAAATGAAGTATGCGAAGAAGAAAATGATAGCGGCACTCCCCCGAATGTAGCAAACAATGACATATACAAAGTAACAGCAGGCTGGGGTGGATACAGGCGTGTGTGTGTGCTGAGTGGGCAGCTGGCGACGGCCGTTTCGCACACCTCGTGCTTCCTCTGGCCTATGACCTCATCACGTCACCTGTATGCTCCAGCTTTCCAGATAAGTCTCCGAAGCTGGAGTTAATCAGTAATCAGACTCTAAATCAGCGGCTGAAACAAAGTATACAGATAACCGGACATAATATCATCCCAGACAAACAAAAAGCAACCCATACATAGGCTAATCTAGATACGTGTCTCCTATAAGTATACACTTAACTCATTGTGGTCATTTAACCCTAGCAATCCCATCGCGTTGGTACGGATGATCCAGTCTGCCTTTCTCTGCATAAGGAGGCGATCCTGTCCCCACCAGCCGGTGGAGCAGGTACGTGTTCCAAGGCCACAAACTGCAGGCATTCAACATTGCCCCCATGCATGTTCACTACGTGTTCGATCAATCTGGGGCATCCTTTTCCCGATCTCACAGAATTTATATGTTCCCTAAATCTTTCACACATAGGGCGAATAGTCTTCCCTATGTAAAAGGACCCGCATGAACAAAGCACCAGATAAACTACGTACTTAGTCTTACACGTAGTGAACTGCATGAGCCCATGTTTTATGCCAGCAAAAAAGACAAACTTGCTTTTTATTATATGTTTACAAAAAGAGCAATTGCCACATCTGTGACTTCCTGTTGGGACGTTCTCAGTCAACCAATTTTTAGTTCTAGTTTCCCTCAATCTACTTCTGACTAATTTATCCCTAATCGTATGACATCTCTTAAAGGTGACAAGTGGTTTACTATTTTACTACGTCCTGTAATCCTTCCTCATTTCTGAGGATCTCCCAGTTCTTAAATATGGCCTGTTTTATTATGTTAGCCAGGGGACTATATTTAAATGCAAAGGCGAATCTCTCTACATTGTTCTTAGATTCCTTATCTTCTTTGCTTTTCTTTTTCTCTCTGCCCTTAAGTAGCTCCTTCTGAGTAAATTGCCCTGCTTTCATTAACGCTAAATCTAAGGTATGTTCAGGGTATTCCCTCTCTAGTAACCTATTCTTAAGTTCTAGAGCTTGTTGTTTATAGCCCGTCTCTGTACTATTTATGCGTCTAAGCCTTATGAACTGACCATAAGGTACTGCCCGTTTTACGCTACGTGGATGATAACTGTCATGGTGCAGCAGGGAGTTAGTGGCGGTGGGTTTACGATAGCCTGTGGTGACTATTGTGCTATTCTCTATAGTGACCATGACATCAAGGAATTCTAATGCTCCACCTCCAAAATGAATGGTGAATCTCATATTCATGTCATTATGGTCATTAAGAAAATGCACAAAGTCCTGACATACCTGCCTTGGACCCTGCCACACTATGAAGACATCATCCACGTAGCGCAAACATAATTTAATGTATCTAAGATACGGATTTGAAGTGAAGTATACAAAACGGTCCTGAAAAACAGACAGAAACAAATTAGCAAAAGTGCAAGACACAGGTGTGCCCATGGCCGTACCATGGATCTGCCTGTACCAGCATCCCCCAAATGTAAACACGTTGTTGCTGAGTACAAAATTGAGTGCTTCTTGGACAAAGCTGCAATAGGTATCTCTCTTATCAGTATTGCTGAGAATTTTGATGACAGCTTGCACACCCTTTCCATGTGGGATACGGGTGTATAAGCTTTCCACATCAAGTGACACCAAATTAAAATCATCCTGCCATTGGAAGTGATTCAATACCTCCAGGAAGGCGTTGGTGTGCTGTAAATAAGTAGGAGCATGTGACAAGAGTGGTCTAAGCAGCCAGTCCAAATATTTAGACAGGGGTTCAGTCACTGACCCAATACCTGCCACAATGGTGCGTCCTGGTGGATGGGTCAGTGACTTATGAATTTTAGGTAAAAAATACCATGTGGGTTTACTGGGGGATGGTGGCACAAGCCGATCCATGATACGTGCCGCAAAAAAATCCAAATCAATATACCGCGTAAGTAAATCGCTGAGTTGCGCTAAAAAATAATAGGAGTGGGATCCTTATCAAGTTTTTGATAGACAGAGTTATCTCCGAACTGCCTCAATGCCTGCTGCATATAGTACTCTTTAGTGAGAAGTACAATATTGCCCCCCTTGTCTGCTGGTTTCACTATGATGTCATTTTTACTGGAGAGCCATTTAATGGCTGACCATTCCTCATTAGTGATGTTATATTCAACCCTTGGATATATCAGGGCCTTGACATCCCTTAATACCTGATTATAAAATACATCAATGCTACTCCCGGCAGGCAAGGGGGGGCAATAAATGGACTTAATGCCCCCCTTGAAGGAACTAGCTTCCAAGGTGGGGGCTTCAGGGTCCCCCAAATTCATATCAGTTAGAATCTCAAGGCAGGCAATTTCTTTTTCACTGAAAGGCTCTGCAATATTGAATCCTAAAAAAATAGTATATGCTGGGATTTCTCCCTCCTTCTTAGAGCCCGCAGTGAAAGAGGAGTTGCTATACATTTTATTTTGCTGTAACTTGTGAATAGCCTTAAACAAATCATTTTTGAAAGTAACTGGATGAAATTTTTCCACCAGACTGAAATTAAGTCCTTTGTTAAGGACTGTAACACATGAAGGGAGTGGTTCAAGAGTGGTAAAATTGATTACAAGATTTTCACTAGGTGTGATGGTATGTGAGTCTGTCACTGACGCCACGAAACTTGTTTTTTGTTGCGTGATGATTTCCTCGTCAGTCTTCTTTCTCCTCTTTCTACCCCTTCTTGTGCCACGTCCAAAGGGGGGAAGTTATCTGTCGTCTTTCTATTGGTGTTAGTGTCATCAGACACACTGGAATCGCTGTCCATTGTCCAGTAGTCACTTTTATTTTTTCTCTGGGGACGTCTTTTTCGTTGTCTTCTTTAATTCCAATCAAATATTTTTCCCCTATCATAGTCACAGCAGACAACCTGAGAGCCGGCTGGACACAAACTGCAGCATGCAGTTTCACACGGAAGTTCTTTGGCATATAGGTCGAGATGTAGAAGGACAAATGATTTTGCATAAGGGTTTAGTCACAGGAGGATCTGCTGGCTTGATACTGGAAATTACCTTGTCACTAGTAGGCAGCAACATCTGTTACAGTGTAGGTGTATCCATGTGGTAGATTGGAAGTGGTGCTGGTATGTGCAACTCAGAAGTTTCTGTTTTCAGCATTATATTAATGTGACTAGCAGGAGATATAAGTGATGATTGCTGTAGCACATAATGAGTTGTGCGATCAGCTGGGTTCCAATTCTGAGATGAAGCAGTCCATATCTGTATCTTACCATAATGCTTGTTTAAGGACTTTCCATTTAGCTAAGCCAGCCACTTCTACCCTTTTCCACTTGGAGAATTTTTAATTGGACTTCCTCCTCTGATTTCCTCTTAGCAAATTAACTTCTCACACTAGCTTCTTCTGCATTTGCAGGATATTCTATTAGGCTACTTTCACACCTGCGTTAGGTGCGGATCCGTCTGGTATCTGCACAGACGGATCCGCACCTATAATGCAAACGCTTGTATCCATTCAAAACGGATCCGTTTGCATTACCATGAACAAAAAAAATTATGATAATGCAAACAGATCCATTTTGACTTACATTGAAGGTCAATGGGAGGAGGATCCGTTTTCAATTGCACCATATTGTGTCAGTGAAAACGGATCCGTCCCCATTGACTTACATTGTAAGTCAGGACGGATCCGTTTGGCTCCGTATCGTCAGGCGGACATCAAAACGCTGCAAGCAGGCCATGTCAGCATACACACGGCTGGTATCCATGTTATGCGGATCCCCGATTTGTCCTACATGGACTTTGGCCTTTCTCCAACACATACCGTGTTCCCTATACCATACCCTATGGACTTCTGGACAGGCTGTTTATCTAGCCTCCAGAGTCTTCTCAAAGAAGGTTTTTAGAGCAGAAGATGGCGTGGTTACACTCAAATGAACAAACTTATCCTCCGCAAGTGTACAAAACATCACATTTGTAAAAATGAGTAAGACACACCTCTGACTGAGGCCGATGAATACATCTTGCTGACCATGGCAATTTAATGCGGGCCCGCCACTGCCTGCCTATCATCATGTTTTGAACAGTTTGGCTGCTGCAGCCATAGCTGCTGCTCCCTCTAATGCCACTACTATTATCATTACACTGCCTTGCCACTGCTACTATTACCCTTACACAGCCACACATCTACTGCCTTATTTGTTCCATATTGTGCTGCTACTCCATCCACACTGTATTGCAGCTGCTCCCAAAAATAAGGGAAAAGAGGAGGGGAGCAAGACACTTTCTTCTGGCATTAACATTTGTTTGTGTATAAATTGAGTGTGGAGTAATTGTTGTCCACCATTTTCGAAACTTCTTGGCGCAATGACACAACCTCGTTGGAGAAAATTATTTTTTATTCACATATAGGTTACAACGCATTTCGTAGTTGGGAAACACTCCTTTTTCAAGTCTGGGGTCTAGAAACAAAGCCTTCTTGTGCACATATCGTGTTTTTCTTAGCTTGACAAATATGTTTTTGTGCATTGCCTTTGTGTGTACTAGAAAATTCAAAACTATGAAAAAAATATTATAATGTAATATGCAGTATGTAACAATAACCCCTGAATTATATACTGTTTTAAAAAAAAGGGTGTAACCTACTATTCCATTCAATACCTATAAAAAGACCTAGATGTTATGCACTTCATGGTACATACAGTAGGTACAGGTATACCTACATGCCAGGTTATGGTTTTGAACCTGTTATTGTTGCTTTTGTAACTTGCAATTTTTCCACATCTTCCCTGTTATTTGTGGATATGAGTAGATTTATCGCTTTTGTGCACTGTGTCCCCTAGGTCTCCGCACTTAGACGTCTTTCTAGGCCAGCTCCAGATCGTTCTGTAAGTCAGATGTCATCAGTTCCAGATTCGGGTGCAGAACTGTCAAGCACTCCATCATCGGAACAAGATTGTAGTTCACGATCTGTGTCCAGCATTGTACGACAGTGGAATCGCAAGACAACAAAAGAAACAGGGCCTCTAGCTAATGGCAGTCTGGCTGTGAGGTGACAAAACTTACCGTATATGATAACCTTTTTCAAGCTAACAATACTTTCTTTACAATTAGAAATGGACTATGCTTTTATTATTACTAAACCCTGATAAAATTCTACTTAATTAATTTAGAAACAAGAGAACACCATCCCGAACACGGCTTCCTTTGAGCAAGGCTGCTCATATAAAATGGCAAACTTTGGAAAAGCGAGTGCATGAAGTTGTTTTACAGAGGCTGACTTTACTTAATTTGGAGAATGATATGGAACGGTTGCTGCGGGTAAGTGGAACAATGCAGTTTTGTCTGTCAGACGCTAATGCACTTGACAGTATTTCAGCTTATATACTGTTATTTACAGATATTATATAAGCATTTTTCTTAAAGAGGACCTTTTATCTGGCAAGAAATTCTGAACTATGTATCATGATCTGTACAGCGGCGCCCAGGGATCTCACTGCCCTTACCATTAACCCTGGGTGCCGCTCCATTCTCCCACTATGTCCTCCGGTATCTTCGGGGACTTGGTTATACTGGGCGGACACTGCCCTTGTTCTCCTGGGCATCTCCCAGGCTGAGAGCTTCTGCGCTGCAATTGGCCAGCGCTACAGCCTGGGAGAAGGAGACACCCAGGAGAACAAGGGCAGTCTCCGCCCAGTATAACCAAGTCCCCGAAGATACCGGAGGACATAGCGGGAGAACGGAGCAGCGCCCAGAGATATTAGTAAGTGCAGTGAGATCCCTGGGCGCCGCTGGACATATCATGATACTTAGTTCAGATTTTGTTGCCAGATAAAAAGGTCCTCTTTAAGTATAGTTTTATGACCTTGAATATCTTGTCTTATTATACTGATGTCACTAATATTCTCCTCTTAAACCTTATAGGGGAGCTTCAAAAAGCACTTTTGTAAAAATGTCACCATTCTCATGGCATTTTTGCGTGCATTTTATTGGCCAGAAACACTCTGGCCAGCTGTTGCAAAGATACTTAGATATAACAAAATATTTTGGTTCATGGGGATTTTGAGGTCTGTAGTATTTTTTCCCCCAAAAATGTAACATACTCTAGGTATGGTGTTTTCCATTGTGTTTTTCTGACTGACTTTTCTATAGAACTTAAGAATAAAATAAAAAGAAAAAAAGAAAACCTACAGTTTTCTTTTCTTGCAAATGTTTAAAGGATAAGGTGGTTTGCATGTCCTAAAATATATTCCTCACTGCCAAAGGAAAAACTTTAAAAATAAAAGTAACACTTTTATTGAAGACACAATAAAACTGTGGAGAGAGGCCTCCTAACCTTTCTGATAGTACTAGGCAGAGAAAAGGTGGAGAAAATGAAATACACTGGTTCCCTCACTTACCTCACAGAAGACGATGAACGTATAGTTGTCCACCTGGGAGAATCATAGACAACTATGCTTTAACAGGGGCAGATGCCTGCCCCTGTTTATACACAAACAAATGTTAATGCAGGAAGAAAGTGTCTTGCTCTCATCCTCTTTTCCTCACTTGTGGAGTTGCCAGTCCTCCCGGTGAGTGATGAGAGACAATAGGAGAGTGTGGAGTAATTGGGGTCCACCGTTTTTCGATACTTCTGAGAAAAACATGCTATCTGCTCAAGGAGGCACTGTTTCTAAACCCCAGACTTGAAAAATGAGTGTTTCCCAACTCTGAATCGTGTTGTCACCTACAGTGGATATACAAAATCTACACACCCCTGTTAAAATGTCAGGTTTTTGTGATGTAAAAAAATGAGACAAAGAAATCATTTCAGAACTTTTTCCACCTTTAATGTGACATATAAACTGTACCACTCAATTGAAAAACAAACTGAAATATTTAAGGTGGAAGGAAGAAGATAAAAAACTTATAACTGGGGATGTTCAGAATTAAGCAATCACATTCAAAATCATGTTAAATAGGAGTCAGCATACACCTGCCATCATTTAAAGTGCCTCTGATTAACCCCAAATAAAGTTCAGCTGCTCTAGTTGGTCTTTCCTGATATTTTTTTAGTCACATCCCACAGCCAAAGCCATGGTCCACAGAGAGCTTCCAAAGCATCAGAGGGATCTTATTGTTAAAAGGTATCAGTCAGGAGAAGGGCACAAAAGAATTTAACAGGCATTAGATATACCATGGAACACAGTGAAGACAGTCATCATCAAGTAGAGAAAATATAGCACAACAGTGACATTACCAAGAACTGGCCAGCCCTCCAAAATTTATGAAAAGACAAGAAGAAAACTGGTCTGGGAGGCTATCAAGAGGCCTACAGCAACATTAAAGGAGCTTAAGGAATATCTGTCAAAGTACTGGCTGTGTGGTACATGTGACAACAATCTCCTGTATTCTTCATATGTCTGGCCTATGGGGTAGAGTGGCAAGATGAAAACCTTTTCTTACGAAGAAAAACATCCAAGCCAGGCTACATTTTGCAAAAACACATCCGAAGTCTCCCAAAAGCATGTGGGAAAAGGTGTTATGGTCTGATGAAACCAAGGTTGAACTTTTTGGCCATAATTCCAAAAGATATTTTTGGTGCAAAAACAACACTGCACATCACCAAAAGAACACCATACCCACAGTGAAGCATGGTGGGGGCAGCATCATGCTTTGGGGCTGTTTTTCTTCAGCTGGAACTGGGGCCTTAGTTCATCTAGAGGGAATTATGAACAGTTCCAAATAGAACAGTCTTCCATTTTGCCACACTCCATTTTAAATGATCCCTGGCCCAGTGAAAACGCCTGAGCTTGTGGATCTTGCTTAGAAATGGCTTCTTCTTTGCATTGTAGAGAGTTTTAGCTGGCAGCGGCGGATGGCACGGTGGATTGTGTTCACTGACAATGGTTTCTGGAAGTATGACATTTGCCATCTCCACATCATTGCATTCAGTTTTTATTCACGATTTGTATAGTGTCCCAACTTTTTGGGAATCCGGTTTGTATATATCTCCTTGCATTAAGTAGACTCTTCTGCCCTTCAGCTCTCTGGTTCAGCTGGAAACACTTCTGCTCTGCTCTGCACTGTACTCTTGTGGGAACTGCAGGTTTCTCTCAGGAGGTAACTCTTCCCCTGGTAACAACTAGAAGCCTGGGCTGTCTAGCTGCATGGCAGAGCCTGCACCTCAGCTCCTCTCTGGCTAAAGTGTCCTCTTGTTTTTGACTCTGCACACGGACCTCTTTCCCTGAACAGTACCTGACTATATATATATATATATATATATATATATATACATATATATATATATATATATATATATATATATATTAGAGGTTCCCTAGCTCCCGCTACTGTCTAGGAGGAGGAACTACACCCTAACAGGCCTGAAACACAGATAAACAGGGAAAATACACATAAAACATAGCAATATACATTAAAATGTAATGTAAAATACAATGCCACTGTTCCACAGGAGGTAGAGAACAAACGTGGCCCAATTGACCTTTGTGTAGTGCCCACATTTACCTAGTGGGACACAACAATATGCCTGGTCTCTGATTTCTTATCACAATAGTGATCATGAGATGTGGGAGAACAGGACACACTATCAAGACTGCCTTACAAGTAGGAGCTGATTTTTGGCTGCCCCAGCGGGGTGAGGACACCCATTTCCTAATATTTTTTTTTAAACACATATACTATTACAGATTGTAGTCTGACCCATAGGCTATCACACATCTAATATTCATCACTCAAGCTTTGCTTCAATATTGTCCCCTCAATTGTCCTGTTTTATTACACCACTGCTAGTTCCACACTATACATGACAGTGCTTTGACACTGCTTTTCGATTCTCCACACTTATAGGCATGGCGATCCTGACTCAGCTGCGCCCCCTCCATTTGACTCGCCCAGGTGTGGGCTCAGCCCCGCACTTGGGGGAGGGGACGCGACCCTATGCTCAAACAGGCGACGGCCACACCTACGGCCACACTAGAGTTGGTTACACCGCCACTATGAAACAGGGTCCAATGAATAGTAACGAAGGAAGCATGTCCGGTGAAAAAATAATCCCTTTATTGGGAACTGCTAATATGAAACAACGTGTAAAAAAGACTTGTTACGTTTCGGCTACTCCATAGCCTTTGTCAAGCACCAAGTGTTATCCAAAAAAATCCTGTTTAAATAGTAGATGCCACACCTACATATACCGGCGTGGCCAATCACATACTTATATGATCTAACAATCATTCAAAATGTCTCAGAGTATATACACATGATTGTGCTTTTCATAAATATCAATATTCTCACATGTGAAGCATAAAACCTAATACGACATATACCTCTATGTTACATGCTTCCAGCACGTCCCTCGGCCGCCAGTGCGCATGTCATGGGGAGGAGCAGCTGTTCAATCACATGTCCGTCCCTTTTCACATAATCGCAGACTAACATGCCCAAGCGATCATCAGTGACATCGGGACTCCGCCTCCTCCTCACCCGGGCTACGTGCCGCTGCAAGGGACGCGCAGAGAACCGCCTGCCCTCATTTCTACGGCATAAACAGGCATCATCCTCCCAAATGCCATCACTCCTAAATGTACTCATAGTAATAGAGGGGTGCCGATACTCCTGTCCGGTGGATCATGAGGTAGTGTTTAGTGTATTACACACAGTGAATATACGTGAATCTAAAATTAATATAAAAAAACGGTATCATTAAAAAACACTATAAAAGGTCACTAAGATCACCTATATGTTCCCCACATGAAGCTATATATTTATCCCAAAAGGCTGTAGTGCCTTAAATTCAAAGATCCGTTTCAGTCCCTTTGTGCGAAGGATACAATCCCTGTCTCCCCCCCTCCCGTCTCAATTGGCCAACTGAATCTAGGATCCGGAACCCAAACTGGTTAACAGAATGTCCACGCTCAAAGAAATGTAGGTGAACATATAGGTGATCCTAGTGACCTTAAGATGAGTTTAGAATCTGTATAGTGTTTTTTAATGATACTGTTTTTTTATATTAATTTTAGATTTACGTATATTCATTGTGTGTTATACACTAAACACTACCTCATGATCCACCGGACAGGAGAATCGGCCCCCCTCTATAACTATGAGTACATTTAGGAGTGATGATGCCTGTTTATGCCATAGAAATGAGAGCGGGCGGCTCTCTGCGCGTCCCTGGCAACGGCGAGCAGCCCGGGTGAGGAGGAGGAGGAGTCCCGATGTCACTGATGAACGCTTGGGCATGTTAGTCTGCGATCATGTTACAAGGGACAGACATGTGATTGAACAGCTGCTCCTCCCTTCAACATGCGCACTGGCGGCCGAGGGACGCGATGGAGGCGGGTAACATAGAGTTATGTATCGTTTTAGGTTTTTTTGCTTCACATGTGAGGATATTGATATTTTTCAAAAGTGCAATCATGTGTATATACTTTGAGACACTTTGAATGATTGTTAGAGCATATAAGTATGTGATTGGCCACGCCCATATATGTAGGTGTGGCATATACTATTTAAACAGGATTTTTTGGATAACACTTGGTGCTTGACAAAGGCTATGGAGTAGCTGAAACGTAGAAAGTCTTTTTTGCACGTTTTATATTACCAGTTCCCAATAAAGGGATTATTTTTTCACCGGACATGCTGTCTCCGTTACTTTTCATTGGACTCTGTACACAGGAGCCTTTATGGATCTAGGGCTCCAGGCAGGCTGCTGCATTCCGGGTGACCGCAAGATCTGGTGAGTGCGACTCTACAGTCGTGGCCAAAAGTTTTGAGAATGACACAAATATTAGTTTTCACAAAGTTTACTGCTAAACTACTTATAGATCTTTGTTTCAGTTGTTTCTGTAATGTAGTGAAAAAAAATTACACGCACTGTAATTGTAGTGTTTGCTCAAGATACAAAGAAACATTTGCCAGACATTACAATGAGACTTAAGCAAATAACTCCATATTTTCTTTTAAGGAGAAAAGAAAACAAAATCAGTGCAAACATTTGCCATATTAGAGAACATATCCAATTCAAATGAATCAATAAAGTAAATAATACAAATCAAAACAAACTCAGAGTCGTTTCTTCCAATCACACTAAAATACATGTGCACGCTAGATATATCATAATTCAGCTTACGCCATCAGGGTTAGGCTGATCAGAACCTTATCAACATTACATCCCCTTGAAAAAGACTAACCTAGCCCCAGTCTCTCTGGTACCGCAGGGCCCAGACCCCTCCAGGATTCCCATACCCGAATGTGACGAATCACTTGGTAGGCCTGGTGCGCTAGCATATACTCATAAGATCTTGTCGTATCTACCATTCCGATAATCTCCTGAATATCGGGGATGTTATCACTTTTCCAATTTCTTGTGATTGCTAGTTTGGTAGCAATCAATAAATGGATTACAATGACCCTGTATTTGGATGGGAATTTATCTAGGTCTATAAGAAGTAAAGCTAGAGCTGTGTCTGGAGAGATCTGATGACCTACGATCCCAGAGTTCCTGGTAAATGCCTGCATCCAAAGAGCATAAATCCCCGGGCAGGACCACAGAATGTGTAACCAGAATGTGTAACAATGTCCCCTTACAACTAGACCCCCTCTAACATTGCACACTCACGTTGGGGAAAATCGCATGTAGCCTAACTGGGGTAAAGTACCATCTAAGTGTAGTTTTGATGTAAGCCTCCAGGTGTGAGGAGCATTTAAGGGTTGAGATGGAGATTTTGTTTGCAGCTGTCCATTGTGTTAGAGTGGATGTCTGCTTCAAATCAACCTCCCAAGCCAGGAGTGGAGCCGTTTTGAGAAACTTGTCCTTGTCCCCTAAGTACATATATAGGAATCTAATTCCGGAATATACTGAATTTGCTGCAGACCATCTGATTAACAGCTGAATATGACCTCTAAGACTAAAGACCGGGTTACTCCCTAATATATGTCTTATTTTAAGATAGGAAAAGACTTCTTTAGGGGGCATATTAAAAGGTTCGCATGACAGTGTCAAACGATTTTAAGGCTGATCCTGACACAAGATCTGCTACCGTTCCGATCCCTCTGTCTCTCCATCCTCTCAGGTTGAGGTCCGTGGATAAGCATTGGAGAGATTCAATTGGGGTAAAATGCACCAATGATATCAGTGTGGATGTACCTTTATCATGATATGTTTTCCATAAAGCCAGGGAGGTGGAGACATAATATGCCAGTTGAATGCCCAAATAGCTTTCATGTAGTGCGGCCATGAGGAGGGCCCGCAAGTTACGTCCCGGGATTCATCTGCTGCTCAATGTGCACCCAATGTTTCTCCAGGGATAATATGAATATCAGTGGCGATAAGGGGCCACCCTGCCTCGTGCCATTAGACAGCACAAATGGATCAGACAACACTCCATTAGCCAATACACGGGCCGAAAGGCTAGAGTACAGAACCCGAATGGCTTGCAATATGGGCTCTGGGAAGCCCATTTTATGGAGTACCGAGAAGACAAACAACCAGTTAACGCAGTCGAAAGCCTTCTCGGCATCCAATGTGACCAGTACAGTCGGTGTTCTCGTACGGTTCACAAAGTCAATTAGATTCAAGACTCTACTGGAATTGTCAGTAATCTCAAGCCCTTTCACAAACCCTACTTAAACTGGGGCTATTAGGGTGGGGATAATATCCGCTAAGCGGGCCGCTAGAATCTTTGCATACATTTTTAGATCCATATTAAGTAAGGAGATAGGACGGAGGTTTTGTGGGACTGAAGGTTCCTTTCTTGGCTTGGGCAGAGTAACAATAACCACCTGTAGCATTTCTTTAGGCATTTTCCCGGTTGTCATGGCACGAGACAGGGCCGCATGTAAATGAGGAAGTAGATTTTCAGCAAACAGCCTATAATACGAGTTTGGGAGACCATCTGGTCCAGGGCTTTTGTTATGTTTAATTACATTGGAGATCTCCTCTTGCGAGATAGGATCAGAGAGGGAGGCTCTATGGACTTCATCTAAGGAGGGAATTGCCAAGGAGCACAAAAATGTATCAATATCATCTGGGGAGGCGGGGATGAAACCTGATTCATCTTTTAAGTTATACAGTTGCGAGTAATAAGACATAAATCTGTTGGCTATGGCTTTTGGGTCATACAATTTGTTTGACTTAGAGGAATCCCATACAAATGCTATTTTTGATTTTAAGGACCTTGCTTTTACCCTGCTTGCCAACAATTTCCCTGCCTTATTAGCCTGCAAATAATATCTGGCCTTTGTCTTTTTGAGCGAAAGCTCATAGGAGTGCAAGTAACTTTCTCTGAGTTGAAGTCTAAGGAGTGTGAGCTTATCAGAGAGTTCAAATGAGAGAGAGGACTTATTTTGTGCTTCCATAGATTGGATTTGTGCTATGAGGTCGGTCTGCTGTTTCTCTCTCAATTTCTTATGTCTATGTCCTAGCTTCAGTAATATGCCCCTAATGTACGCCTAATGGGCCGTCCATACTATAGTGGGGTCTGGTCCTGAGTTAGTATTAAATTTGAAGTACTCTTCTAGTGCAGCCGATATCTCCAAATGATATTTGTCATTAGCTAATATGAATTCATTAGCCCTCCAGAAGGGGTTCGGAGGGGAAATGAATTCTTCTGCCAATTCTACAGATACTGGGGCATGATCCGACCAAGTAATTGTCCCTGCCAAGGAGGTTCTGTCAACTAAGATCAAATCAATGCGGGAGTAGGATTTATGTGCAGGCGAATAATAGGAAAAATCCTTTTCAGATGCAGGGTGAATACGCCATATATCAAACAAGGAGTTAGCCAATAGTGACGGAGCAAGAGAGGCGGGGCTTATTCTTGCGACAGAGGAGGAGTCTTGGTGCGGGTCAAGAACCATGTTGAAGTCCCCACAGATTATAACTCTGCCTTCTTTCAAGGACTGTGCTTTTTTAAATACTCTTTTCAGAAACTGCAGGGGCTGAACATTTGGGGCATATACTCCCACCAGTGTGTAAGGTATATTATTGATATAGCATACATGTATAATGTAGCGACCCCCTTCATCTACCACAGTTTTTTTCTCTTTATGTGAAACCGAATTTTTCATCGCTAACAGCACACCACGTTTTTTTACTCAAACCATAGGTTTGAATTATTGTCGGGAAAGCTGGGTGTCTCAACCTCCCTTCATCTGCTGCAATGATGTGTGTCTCTTGTGCATAAAATACATCACATTTAGTCGAGAGAGCTTCCCTCCACATCATCCGCCTCTTAAATGGGCTGTTTAAGCCTCTGACATTTAAGGAAACTAGCTTAAGCACCATCTTGGTAAGTAGAAATGTGCCAATGAGAAGACGCTCGGATAATGTGGAGGGAACCGTACAACATCAATTTGCTAAATATTCAGCTGTAATGTGAAAAAGTGACACGATCTAAAAAAAAAAAAAAAAAAAGATAATAGTTAAAAGGTATAAACAATAACATTGTAAACCAAAACTTGCTGCCCAAATAATGGGGCAGGAATGAAGTAGCACAATACCTACCACCGGGAGAATTCTAACAGGCAGAACATGTCCCCGCTCCTGCTGAAAGCAGGGTATGTGAAGAACCTCTCAGCGATGTTTCTTCTGTCAACGACTTTCAACTCGGTGCCACTCTCCTTCATCTGGTAAACGCTGATGTTGATTTACCGAAGGGACATCATCTACTTTAATGTTCCAATTGGCTAGCACAACTTTCCCTTCTTCCACCGAGTGGATAGCTGTTAGCACTCCGTTTTTCTGGACCAGCAGCTTTACTGGATAACCCCACCTGTATAAGATGGAGTGTGATCGCAGCACCATAGTGATGGGCGCAAGCGTGCGACGTAGCTGAAGGGTTGCTATGGATAAATCCGCAAATAGCTTCACCTGTTGGTACGGATCCGGTAAGGTATCAATTTTCCTTGCTGCCATCAGGGTTTCCTCTTTAATATGGAAAAAATGGATACAGGCTAAAATGTCCCGAGGTGTATCATCAGGCAGGTGTTTCGGTTTTGCAATTCTGTGTGCCCGATCTATAATGAAATCCTGCTCAGTGCTATTAGGCAGGAGAATTGTGATCAGCCTTTTAATATAAGCCTGTAAATCCGTTGCTGGAACTGACTTCTTTACACCCCGCAATTTCAGGTTGTTCCTGCGGGCGCGGTCCTCTAAATAAGCCACTTTCGCCTTGAGGTATGCGATTTCCTCAGACTGGACATTATGCGAGTCTATAAGGCTATTGTGTGACTCGCAAATTCGCACATCTTGTGTTCAACATGCTGGACTCTGTTTTTCAGATCGGTAACGTCCAGTTGAAGAGGCTTTAGCAGCTGTGACATATGAGAGGTGACCGAGTGATTAAAGGCTAAAAACATGTCCTTTAGGCCTCATGCACACGACCGTTGTGTGCATCCGTGGCCGTTGTGCCGTTTTCCGTTTTTTTTCAATGGGTCCGTGGAAAAATCGGAAAATGCACCATTTGGCAGCCGCATCAGTGATCCGTGTTTCCTGGCCGTGAAAAAAATATGACCTGTCCTATTTTTTTCACGGCCACCGTTCACGGACCCATTCAAGTCAATGGGTCCGTGAAAAATCACTGATGCACACAAGATTGTCATCCGTGATCCGTGTCCGTGATCCGTGTCCGTTTTTTCCTATCATTTCAATGGCAAACTTGACTTAGATTTTTTTTCATTTTTAATCCACTTTTTCCAGTAACAAAGCAATAGTTAACAGCCAAACAAAACTCAATATTGATTACCCTGATTCTGTAGTTTACAGAAACACCCCATATGTGGTCATTAACTGCTGTACGGGCACACGACAGGGCACAGAAGGAAAGGAGCACCACATGGTTTTTGGAAAGGAGATTTCACTGGAATAATTTTAAGCTGCCATGTCCCATTTGAAGACCCCCTGATGCACCCCTAGAGTAGAAACTCCCAAAAAATATACCTAATATGTATATTTTTATTTATTTATTTACGTTTTACACAATAATAGCATTAAAAAAAATATAAATAAGATTGTGTTTTTGATCGCTTGCTATTGCACTTTTTGTGATGTAAGGTGACAAAAAATGGCTTTGACACATCATTATTATTTTTTTTTTACTGTGTTCACCTGAGGGGTTAGGTCATGTGATATTTTTATAGATCAGGTTGTTATGGATGTGACAATACCTAATATGTATACTTTTTTATTTATTTTACGCAATGATTTAAACAAAAATCATGGTTTAGTGTCTCCATAGTGTGAGAGCCATAGTTTTTTTCATTTTTCTGGCGTTTGTATTAGGTAGAGTATAATTGTTGGTGGATGAGATGACGGTTTAATTGGCACTATTTTGGGGTGCGTATGACTTTTTGATTGCTTGGTGTTGCACTTTTAGTTATTTAAGGTGACCAAAAAATGTTTTTTTTTTAGCACGGTTTAAATTTTATTTTTTTGACAGTGTTCATCTGGGGAATTATGTCATGTGACATTTTTATAGCGCCGGTCGATACGGACGCAGCAATACCTAATATGTCTACTTTTCTTTTTTTCCCTATAAAATTTTTTTGCTTTAAACTTTTTTTTTTTTACTTTTATTTTAACTTTTTTTTTGTCCCACTTTGGGACTTCAACATTTTAGGGTCTGATCCCTGTTTCAATACAGCACAATACTGTAATACTGCTGCTGATCGTGGCCGTGCTTGTGGGGCAGCCAGTTAACCCTAGGACGAGAATGCTCGTCCTAGTGCGTTAAGTGCCGGCCAGTAAGGATGAGCATTCTCGTCCTAGGTCGTTAATGTTGTTTACTTTTAAGAATTCATCTAAACCCTTTTTAAAACTGTCTACTGTTCTGTGAACATGTCCTGAGAAAATCTATTCCACAGATTCACAGTTCTTACAGTAAAGAAGTTTTGACGCTTCTGGAGACTGAACTTTTTCTTCTCCATTTGGAGGCAGTGCCCCCTTCTTTTTAGGGCATTTTACATGGAACAGTTTTTCTCTGTATTTTTTGTATGGCCCATTTATATATTTGTATAGACTAAATTTATTTGACTAAATAAATTCAATTCTTTTAATCTTTCTTCATAACTAAGACCCTCTATGCCCCTTATCAGTTTAGTCGCTCTCCTCTGTACTTTTTCCAGCTGCAGTGCGTCCTTTCTATGGACTGGTGCCCAGAACTGAACTGCATATTCCAGATTCATATATATATATTCATATACATCAAAAGGTTGTTATCAGTGCCCAAGTGTATAACACATGAATAAATGTAGAACTTAGTGGATTCCACGTGTTGTATGGCTCACCCGAATATGGCACAAAGATGTGCCGGTGTCCGGCGTTCAGAGGCAGAGACTGCACATGCGCGTGCACACGTGAACCCGTGCGGAAGCAGGGGCAGAAGCCTGATGTAGCCTGTCAGTGAAACACACGTCACTATAGCTGGTAATGTGTGTAGTTGCCAGGAGGAGAAGGAGACACCAGATCCCGGTGTCTGATAGGCACATCAAGTGTGAAAAAGAATTTAAATGGCCTATCAGAGGGGAAGACGTCACTGGTATTAGTGACGTATATAGTTGCTAAGGAAAAAAAAATGTCCATCAGACTAAGGCAGAGACCAATAACGTCACTATAGATAACATCAGAAGTATTACTGACGTCAGGCTTTCAACAGATATAAAGAGGGTGGGCAAATTAGTTGCCAATTAGTAATATTGATTTATGATAAGGGGTCTTAAGGGTTGCTGGCCATGATTAAGGGTATCTGTGACCCTTTGCAATACTAGGAAATCGCAAATGCGCCATATCAACATAGAAATATAGAAACATAGAATGTGTCGGCAGATAAGAAGCATTTGGCCCATCTAGTCTGCACAATATACTGAATACTATGGATAGCCCCTATCCTATCTTATTTCGCAATCACAAAGACAAAAGAGCCTTCACTAAGAATCTTCTCTTTTGACTAAAGGAGTAATTCACAGAGCAGAGGTGCCATTATCACCACCTTGTGACAAACCTTTCCTGCCCATGCCAAGTTGAGTAGCCATCAATCTAGTTCTCTTATGACAGAACCTCATAAACCTGGTCTTTCTGCAGCCATAGTGTCTCCAATACCAGCAGGGTTCTCACACCTTTAGCCTGGGCAGCGAGCTTCAGAAGAAGGACAGATCCTTATCACACAGTTAGTTGGTATAGGAAGGAAGATGACCTGAAAGTCCCCTTCAATCCATAAGCTTCATATTTTTCCCATATTTTCCTAATATTTCATGGGTTATGGAAATGTGAAAGGAACCATCTTTTCAGAGATGGTTTTGGTTCTTCTAACCCACCTTCTAGGAAACCCGCGGGCAAATCAGAGATTCCCGCTCTGAGATATAAAGGTTCTCAGGCACCCTGTATTATCTTTTATGTTTAAACAAATTTTATTGTACGTATTTATCTCATAAGTACAAAAAGTGTTAAAGATCATTGTATGAATGACAATAAAGGTGATAATGACATCTTATACAATACAAGGTAGTTATATCTCTGTTAACTCAAAGTATAGAGCTGATAAACCAATGTATAAGAATTGTGCTGTCGAAAGTACATTTTATATAACAGGAAAAAAAGGGGGGGAGGGAGGGAGGAAGGGAAAGGCCGGGGGGGGGGGGGGGGGGAGGGTTGTTGCAGCGCGCGTTTCCACTTCTCAAAGAATGAAATACTGAGTCTCTACAGGTCTCATAAGCTTCCGAAAAAGGATAAAGCAGGTAATACTTAACATCCTAAGTAACCTGGAAGTCTCTGTATAATATCCAAGGGTTCAAAATTTTTTGGAATTTCTGGGTGGATCTGTTTTCCCAGCCTGCTATTTGTTCCATCCTATAGATATCATCGCATCTAAGTTCCCAAGCACCCAATGCAGGAGGGGATGTATCTCGCCATTTGGTTGCCACTAATACTCTTGCTGCTGCCAGCAAATATGTTATGAGACGTTTAATCGGACCTGAACTCTTTATTTTGTCAAATAAGTTCAGCAGACATATCTGTGGAGATGGTTGTACAGGAACCTTACATATCCCTGAGATAGTTGGGATTACCAATACATGTCTCAGACACGTACCTTCCATGCAATAGAAGAGGCCTTAATGCTGTATGGCTAACGGCAAACTCAGTCTGAATATCCAACCTGTCAGCTTTGTAGCGAAGCCATTCCAAGCATCTCATACCGTGAACCGCCAGGTAATAACCATAAAAGTCCGGAACTCCCATTCCTCCTTGTTTAACAGGTATAGTAGTGTATTTTTTTGTAAGTCTAGGTCTTTTTTTATTCCACAGGAACTTGGACAGAATTAATTCCAATTTGGTGAAAAATAATCGAGGGAGGGGAATGGGGAGGGTCTGGAGGAGATACAAAATCTTAGGTAGTATAATGGTTTTAATTAAAGAGCGTCTGCCAAACCATGAAGTAAATGGTATTTCCCAGGAGTCTAGTGTATGTCTAATATTTTCAGCTAGTTCTTTATAGTTCTCATCGTATAACCGAGTGGGGTCTGAAGTCAGTTTAACACCTAGAAACTTCATGCTAGTGATCGACCATTGATACGGGGTGTTGAGCTCCAATCCCTTCTGGGTTCGAGTATCCAATGTCACATTTAAGACTTGAGACTTTGTGGGATTGATCAAGAAGTTAGAAAGCTCCCCAAAAAGTTCAAATAATGACTGAATCGCCGTAAAAGCTTCATTAGGATTAGTAATTAGTACCAAAAGGTCATCAGCAAATGCTGCTAGCTGATGGTGAACCCCTTGAAGCTCAACACCACGTATTCTACCGTCCTGTCTAATAGCCTGAAATAAGCACTCAACCGTCAAAACAAATAATAAGGGCGATAATGGACATCCCTGTCTCGTTCCATTGGAAATTCGCAGAGGGGGAGAGAGTGTATCATTCACCATCACCTTAGCAGATGGCTTGGAGTACATGGCCATTATAGCGTTGATAAAGTCTGCAGGAATATTAAACTTCGTCAAGGCCTTTTGCATGAATAACCAATCAATTCGGTCAAACGCTTTTTCGGCGTCTGTCCCCAAAAGTAACAGAGGTACAGATCGGCTACGTGCGTATTGAATAATGTTGATAAGGCGAGTGGTATTCATTCTACCCTCTCTCCCCGCTACAAACCCCACTTGTTCACTGTTTATAAGATTTGGTAGGAATGGTTTCAACCTGAGAGCCAAAATTTTTGCAAATAGTTTTAAATCATTATTTAACAGGGATATAGGCCTATAACTTGCGCAATTCGTTTCATCTTTTCCCTCTTTAGGGATAATAGTGATGTGAGCCATCAGCATCTGTTCCGGCAACGGACACCCTCTAAAAGTGTCATTGCATAGTGTCAAAAATTGAGGTAACAGAACTTTTTGGAATTTGCGGTAATAAATCATTGGAAGGCCATCAGGGCCCGGACTTTTATGCATTGGGGTGGAATTGACTACTTCTATTATCTCTTGTAATGTAATGGGTTTAAGTAGAGAGGCTATCTGTTGGGTCCCCAACGTAGGAAGTTCCAGAGAAGCTAACCAGTCATCAATCTTTTTTGATCTCTGATCTCTTTCCGGTGGTGTATCCCCTAACCGGAGATTATAAAGTGCTTCATAAAATTCCTTGAACCGATTCGCTATTTCTTCCGTATTTCTAGCCAATGAGGACGTTGTTGTGCGTATCTTTTGTATAAATGATTTAGCTTTCCTCTTCTTAATTTGTGCAAGTAAGAATTTCGAAGCCTTATCCCCATGCGCATAATATTTAAATCGCGCAGAGAGAAAAAGCTTTGCCGTCTTTTGATTCAGAATATTTTTGAGGGATGAGCGTGCCAAATTCAACTGTGTCAGATCACTCTCAGATCGGGTACTTTTATGAGAACTTTCCAAAGACTGTATTCTCTGTGTTAGAGATACCACCTGTTCCTCCCTTTTTCTTTTAAGGAATGAACCTAGACTAATAAAGTGACCCCTTATTACAGCTTTATGGGCTTCCCAAATCACTCCTTGTGCAACATCTGGAGTAACGTTTAGTTGGAAATATTCCTCTAACTTTTCTGTAGCCTTCTGAACATGCTCCGGTGAATCCAATAATGTCTCATTTAGTCTCCAGCTTGACATAGGTTTAGGCAATGACTCAAAACCCATCTCTAGAAACACCGGGGCGTGATCCGACAGCAACATAGTACCAATGGTTGCGGTAATACATGAGGTCAGTTTACAAGTAGGGGCAAACAGATAATCAAGTCTCTGATATGATCTGTGGGCTACCGAATAATGAGAGTAATCCTTCACAGTCGGATTTAGTGTCCTCCACACGTCTACTAACCCCATAGAGCCTATGGCAGAATGAACTCTCTTCAAGGCTATATGCGAGGTAGACGATATACCCGTAGATGAGTCTATAAGCGGATGTAGTGTGATATTAAGATCTCCACCTAGAACTAAAGTACCTTCCGTGAAGTCTCTTAGGAGGTTCAGGGTAGTACATATCCACTTGGTTTGCAGAGTGTTTGGTGCATATAAGTTGCCAAGAGTATATGTACTATTGCCTATTGTTCCCTTGATAAAAAGAAATCTACCCTCTGGGTCTTCTAAGGTAGAGCTCACATTCAGAGGGAAATTTTTGTGTAGGGCTATTGAAACCCCCTTTGAGGCCGAGGAGGGCCATGTACTGTGATACCACCTATTATAAGTATGATGGTGCAATCTCGGCACATGTCCCTTCTTAAAGTGTCCTGCAACATCAAGACGCTCACCTTCTGCTTGCGCATAAGTTGAATTATCTGACTTCGTTTTGCTGGTGAGTTTAACCCTCTGACATTGAAAGAACAGATCTTTATGGTAGCCATTTCATGACTTCTTGTAGGAAGCAATGGAGGCCTACAGAGGTGGAATGTGGAAACGCCCGCTGCAGGGAAAAGGGAGGGATAGGAGGGGAAGGGAAGGGAAGGGAATTGAAAAACATATTTCAAAAAGAGAAAAGAAAACATCATTAGTACATGAAATCATGGAAATCTCTATCCATATAATGTATATAATATATGGTATTAAGATAAACATCATAGTGTCTAAGTCCCCAGCACAAGGAGACTATCTAGGGGGGGAGAGAATGGACCGAGAACACGGCTAATCCGTGCACACAAGCATATATAAATTCCTCATGTCACAACCAGAGAAAACCTAATAAACACATGCATACAGGTCTGCACATTATTGGCATGTCTAGCAATATCGACCTAATTATGCAGGGAGAAAATCGCCCCTAACAACTTAACAAAGAGGAGCATAACCCTTAATCCTCAATCCACCTCACTCCTCTATACCCTCCATCCTTCCCAAAGTGGCTTATGGTCTGCAACATCTCTAAGAGAAAAGGAGGGGGGGGGGGGGAAGGGGGGGGGAAGTGGCAGGGAGAAAAACACAAGAAAGCCAGACCGGAGAGAGGAAGTACCACTCATATGAACCCTGTAAAACCGTAGAACACCAAAGGGTCATTTTTAGTTAACCTAAATAACAACATCTTGCTCTCTAGATAAGCTAAATCTCCTCACTGAACCTTAACATAAATGCATAGCTCAGTAATACAATTAAGCATAAGAATTCAAAATTCAATCTGGATGCAGTGTCAGCCGCCTAGGTGTCATTTTAGGCATATTCTTCTTTTGTCTTTGGGACCTGGACACCGAGGCCGGGGTCCAGGCAGTCAGCGTCGGAACAGCAGGGAGGTCCGTAAGATTTCTCACAGTTACCCAGTCCTGGATATCTAATGGCTCAATCTCCAGGATATTGTAGATCTGGATCAGGTCTGCAGGTGATCTAATAGCAACTTTGCGTCCCGGTGTATTCACCAAAAGGCCAAACGGGTGAAGCCATCGGTAGATAATTTTCCTATTTTGGAGGATTTCCAGGAGCGGCTTCAAAGCACGTCGTTTCTGCAGGGTTATAGGCGACAGATCCTGGAACAAAGTGATTGTGGAGCCAAAACAGGCTAGTGGATGTTTGTCCCTCGCTGCTTTCAGCAGCTTCTCCTTTGTAGTGAAGCTAGTTAAGCGACAAATTATGTCCCTTGGTGCCTCTTGAGCTTTAGGGAGAGGACGAAGTGCTCTGTGGGCCCTGTCCATAGTAAAATCACCTGTGGCCTCTGGACCTAGGATTTTGTGAAAGAGTTCCACCATTGAAGCCATAATGGCGTCTGCAGGAAGCGACTCCGGTACTCCTTTTATGCGCAGGTTATTCCTACGCCCACGATTGTCCTGATCCTCTATCAGATTATATAATTGATTAATGTGGGCCTGGGCATGATCGAAACTGTTCGCCACCGCTGAATTAAAGGCGATAGTTCCTTCCCAGCCTGCTTCCAGGGATTCCACCCTGTCTCCAACCTGTTTCAGGTCCGATTTAATATCTTGCAGGTCCTGTCTCAGCGGAGCTAACGCAGCTCCTAAAGCTTGAGTAATAAAGTCCCTGGATACTGGGAGGTTGTCTCTGGGACGTCTGGTGCATGTTTCGCTGTCCCTACCTCCGTCAGAGTCGATCGAGGCATCCGTCTGCTCTCCATGCTCAGAGGCTTCTCTATCCGGCGCCATCTTAGATTCGGCTCGTGTAGGCCCGACTTCTCTTCTAATGTATTTCTCCATCTCTCCGTGGGTAGAAAGGTTCCCACGCGTGCCTGGGGTGTCTTTGGTCCTTTCTTTGCCAACTTTACCCATTTCTAGGCTCCGATTGCAGCTGATTAAGCTTGTGTGGACTTAGCCAGAAGCGGAGCTCACACAGACATGTGCGTCTCGCTCTGCAGCCAAGCTCCGCCCCCCTGTATTATCTTTTAGTCATATTGTCACGAGGGTGTCAAGAGCCACGCCTGACTCCGTTGTACCCGGGGTCAGGAGGTCGCAGCGGTTGGCTGCACGCTCTATGTCAGATAGGGAAGTTTCCTTATTGTAGCTTTCTGGGTTTGCTTTACAAACCCTTTTGGCTCACTCAGGGATCCGTAGCTCCTTCTCTCAGCTGTTCCTTGTCCAGCACTCCCAATCCTCCTTATATTCCCCTCTCACACTTCTCTGGTTGCCAGATATAGAGCTTCCTGCCTGGACATCTATTCTGACCCACTGGAGCTGTGTTGCTGCGTTCTCTGAGTGTTGCCTTAGAACGCTACCCTCCGGATCCCTGTTGGACCTTTGTGGACAATTGTTGCCGTCCACCTGGGTGTTTGTGTTTGTCTGTGTTTGTCTGTCCTCTCCCTGGTGTTTCCCTCTTAGTGCAGTGGTGAGGACTAGCGATCCCACCGGCCCGTTCATTATCTAGGGCTCATTTCAGGGAAAGCCAGGGTTTAGGCACGTGATCGCCGCACGGGTGAGGAACCCGTCTAGGGACGACAGGGCAGGCAGGTACCAGCTGCAAGGTGAGTTAGGGGTCACCACCTTTCCCTCTCCCTTGTGCAGGGCCTTCCCTGTTTTCCTCCCTGTGTGTGTTGCCGGTCATTACATTATATCTGGCCCTTATTTTTGTGTAGGTAAAAAAAAAAAAAAAAAAAAAAAAAATATTTTTTTTACCTACTTAGAATCCAGTATGGATCCAATTGCTGCTCTGTCCGAACAATTTCATGGCCTGTCTTTGGAGGTGGCAGGATTGAAGGCGTCGGTCCTCCAGCAACAGCAGCAATTACAACAGACCGCAAGCCCAGCGGTTGCTACTGGTAACCAGGTTGTTGCGGAACCCAAGGTCCCTCTCCCTGACAGATTTTCTGGGGGAAGGGACAAGTTTTTGACGTTCCGTGAGGCCTGTAAACTATACTTTAAACTGCGTCCTTACTCCTCTGGTAATGAAGAACAGCGGGTGGGTGTTGTTATTTCCCTGCTGCAGGGGGACCCGCAGTCCTGGGCGTTCTCTTTACCTACTGATTCCCAGGCTCTTCGGTCAGTGGATGAGTTTTTCGGGGCCTTGGGTCTCATATATGACGACCCTGACCGAGTCGCACTGGCTGAATCAAAATTACGGAGACTCCTACAAGGAGAGCGGCCGGTAGAGGAGTATTGCTCTGACTTCCGTAGGTGGGCTACGGATACCCAATGGAACGACCCGGCTCTCAGGAGTCAGTTCTGCTCTGGGTTATCCGAAAGGGTTAAGGATGCGCTTGCATTGTATGAGACCCCCTTTTCCCTTGATGCAGTTATGTCCCTTTCTATCCGTATAGATAGACGCCTTAGGGACAGGTTGAAAAAACCGGAGCCATTGATAACCCCTCCCAAGCAGCAGTTAGTCTGTACGGACATAGACGAGCCTATGCAGCTAGGAGGAACTACTCGTCAGGTCCGTCCTCCTGAGGTTCGCCGTCGGCGTGGGGGTTGTTTTTTTTGTGGGGAGAGGGGTCATTTCATTAACGTCTGTCCTTCTTTCCTCAGAAACAAAAAAACCGTCGGAAAACTACTAACCCCAGGCTGTGTGGAGGATGTCAGCCGGGGGGTATACGTTTCCTCCATACGTACATCGCAATTTTTGTTGCCAGCGGTTATTGTTTTTGGTGATAAGACAGAGACTGTTTCTTTCTTTCTAGACAGTGGAGCAGGGGTAAATTTGATAGATGCCCATTTTGCCCGCACTTTGGGTTTGTCTCTCTGTACGTTACAGAGACCTATTCCCATATTTGCTATAGATTCTGCTCCTCTGTCTCAGAGAAACCTCACCCACATCGTTCATAATTTACACCTTCGGGTAGGGGACCACCATAACGAGATGCTTTCATGTTATGTTCTGGAGGGGCTTCCCACTCCGGTGGTGCTGGGCCTACCCTGGTTGGTAGCGCACAATCCAGTGGTGGATTGGCAGGCCAGGGAGATATTGGAGTGGAGTGAGCCGTGCAGAGAAAATTGCTTAAAAAGCAATTGCTTAGTCGCCTCCATAACTACCCTACCTACATTTGTTTCGGACTTTGAGGACGTTTTTTCTGAAAAGGGTTGTCAGAAGTTACCACCTCATCGTCCTTATGATTGCCCGGTTAACCTGATTCCCGGTGCAAAATTACCCAAGTCCAGGTTATATAATCTTTCAGGTCCAGAGAGACAAGCCATGAAGGATTATATCTCCGAGAGTTTGGCTAAGGGACACATCAGACCCTCTTCTTCACCCGTGGCTGCAGGGTTTTTCTTTGTTAAAAAGAAAGATGGGGGCCTGCGTCCTTGCCTAGATTTTCGTGAATTAAATCGGATAACCATCCGAGACCCATACCCTCTTCCTCTCATTCCTGACCTGTTTAACCAGATTGCGGGTGCTAGGTGGTTCTCCAAACTCGATCTTAGGGGGGCCTACAATCTGATTCGTATCAAGGAGGGGGATGAGTGGAAGACAGCTTTTAACACCCCTGAGGGGCATTATGAAAATCTAGTTATGCCTTTCGGCCTGACCAATGCTCCTGCCGTCTTTCAACATTTCGTTAATGACATTTTTAGTCATCTAATCGGCAGGTTTGTGGTAATATACCTAGATGATATCTTAATTTATTCGTCTGATCTGAAAACACATGAGGAGCATGTCAGACAAGTACTACAGGTCCTACGGACGAATGAATTATATGCTAAAATTGAAAAATGTGTTTTTGCCGTTCAGGAGATACAATTCCTAGGTTATTATTTATCTGCGTCAGGTTTCCGTATGGATCCTAGGAAGGTCCAGGCAATTTTGGATTGGGATCTTCCTGAGAACCTCAAAGCACTACAACGGTTCTTGGGCTTTGCGAATTTCTATAGGAAATTCATTAAAAATTATTCGGTGATCGTAAAACCCCTTACTGACATGACTAGGAAGGGGACTGATTTTTCTAAATGGTCTGACGCCGCTAAAGTTGCTTTTTCCTCTCTAAAAGAGAGGTTTACCTCAGCACCTGTACTAGTCCAACCTGATGTCTCTCAGCCTTTTATTGTTGAAGTCGATGCATCAGAGGTGGGAGTGGGGGCTGTGCTGTCTCAGGGTCCGTCTCCTGGCAAATGGCGTCCTTGTGCTTTCTTTTCTAAAAAACTATCTGCAGCGGAACAGAACTACGATATTGGCAATAGGGAACTGTTAGCTATTAAACTTGCGTTTGAGGAGTGGCGTCACTTTTTAGAGGGGGCAGTCCACCCCGTCACTGTGTTTACGGACCACAAAAATCTGCTGTACCTCGAATCAGCTAAGCGTCTCACCCCTAGACAGGCTAGGTGGTCGCTATTTTTTACCAGGTTTAACTTTGTGATTACCTATCGTCCTGGGGTAAAGAATACCAAGGCTGATGCACTATCTCGTTGTTTCCCTGGAGGGGGTAATGTGAGTGATCCGGTACCCATTCTACAAAGAGGAGTAGTTGTCTCTGCGGTACACTCTGCCTTGGAGGGGAAGGTGTTAGAGGCCCAGGGGGACGCCCCGGTCTCTTGCCCTTCAGAGAAGTTGTTTGTACCGTTGAACCTACGTCTCGAATTATTAAAGGAACATCATAATTCGGCACTTGCTGGGCACCCGGGTAGTAAAGCAACCTTAGAGCTATTGTCTCGTCGTTTTTGGTGGCCAAGGTTGCGTCAGGATGTATTGGATTTTGTGTCTTCTTGTTCTACCTGTGCGCGCGCAAAAGTTTCACATACACGTCCTGCAGGGTCTCTATTACCACTCGTCATTCCCAATAGACCATGGACACATCTGTCTATGGATTTTATCACTGACTTACCTTTGTCTGCGGGTAAAACAGTGATTTTGGTAGTAGTGGACAGGTTTAGCAAAATGGCACACTTTATTGCGTTACCCGCACTACCTAATGCTAAAACTCTTGCTCAGGTATTCGTCAGTGAGATCGTGAAGCTTCACGGGGTCCCCTCCGATGTTGTTTCGGACCGGGGAACCCAGTTTATTTCTAAATTTTGGAAAGCTTTTTGTTCCCGTTTAGGGGTTCACTTGTCCTTTTCCTCAGCTTTCCATCCTCAGTCGAATGGACAGACTGAGCGTACCAACCAAAACCTGGAGACATATCTAAGATGTTTTGTGTCTGAAAACCAAGAGTTGTGGTCGTCATATTTACCGTTAGCTGAGTTTGCCATAAATAATCGCCGTCAGGAATCCACTGGCAAGTCACCTTTTCTTGGTGCATATGGTTTTCATCCCCAATTCTGTACTTTCAAAGAGGGGGGGTCTTCTGGGGTTCCCGAAGAGGAACGGTTTTCGTCATCTCTTTCTTCAGTATGGCAGAAGGTGCAAGCTAACTTGAAAAATATGGGAGGTAAATACAAATGCATGGCTGATAAGAGACGGTCGCCAGGTCCGGACCTAGGAGTGAATGACTATGTGTGGCTGTCTACAAGGAATATCAAGTTGAAGGTTCCCTCTTGGAAACTGGGTCCTAGGTTTATTGGTCCTTACAAGATTGTAGCCATCATCAACCCCGTGGCTTTTCGCCTGGAGTTACCTCAGACTTTTAAAATCCATAATGTCTTTCATAAGTCGTTACTCAAAAAATATGTTCCTCCTCTAGAACCGTCACCGCTGCCACCCCCTCCTGTTGTCGTGGATGGTAGTTTGGAATTTCAGATATCCAAAATTGTTAATTCTCGTCGGGTCCGCCGCTCTCTCCAATATCTGGTGCACTGGAGAGGTTACGGTCCCGAGGAAAGAATGTGGGTTCCTGCGTCTGAGGTAAACGCCGACAGGCTAGTCCGGATTTTTCATGCCTCTCATCCTGAGAGACCTGGTCCTGAGTGTCCGGAGGCCCCTCGTAGAGAGGGGGGTACTGTCACGAGGGTGTCAAGAGCCACGCCTGACTCCGTTGTACCCGGGGTCAGGAGGTCGCAGCGGTTGGCTGCACGCTCTATGTCAGATAGGGAAGTTTCCTTATTGTAGCTTTCTGGGTTTGCTTTACAAACCCTTTTGGCTCACTCAGGGATCCGTAGCTCCTTCTCTCAGCTGTTCCTTGTCCAGCACTCCCAATCCTCCTTATATTCCCCTCTCACACTTCTCTGGTTGCCAGATATAGAGCTTCCTGCCTGGACATCTATTCTGACCCACTGGAGCTGTGTTGCTGCGTTCTCTGAGTGTTGCCTTAGAACGCTACCCTCCGGATCCCTGTTGGACCTTTGTGGACAATTGTTGCCGTCCACCTGGGTGTTTGTGTTTGTCTGTGTTTGTCTGTCCTCTCCCTGGTGTTTCCCTCTTAGTGCAGTGGTGAGGACTAGCGATCCCACCGGCCCGTTCATTATCTAGGGCTCATTTCAGGGAAAGCCAGGGTTTAGGCACGTGATCGCCGCACGGGTGAGGAACCCGTCTAGGGACGACAGGGCAGGCAGGTACCAGCTGCAAGGTGAGTTAGGGGTCACCACCTTTCCCTCTCCCTTGTGCAGGGCCTTCCCTGTTTTCCTCCCTGTGTGTGTTGCCGGTCATTACACATATATGTTATCAGATGATGCGTAAAATTGTACTGATTATCAATATCAACTATATTTCTTGATTGGACTTACGGGATATGGAGAAATGGGCAAAGCAAAGATTCTGCCAGATTTTCTCCCTATGGGGCAAAGGACTGCCCCTGTTCCAATTACACAAGGCTGGACCTGAACGTGTCATAACCACTCCCCGCTTCAGAGTGGGTAAAAACAGTGACACACTCAGGTCCTGCGTCCTTCTTCTACCATCTTACGTCGACTTACATCACGACCGCCCGCTGGACACGGGCACACCCCACCATCTTGGATTATTCTACAAAGACTTTGCCTATTACTGGACACTACCACGGTAATTCTGAACTTACAGACATTCTATTCCCTTCCACCTCTTACCTATTTCTATCCAAACCAATCTGTTCAACTGGCAGGTATATGTATCTGTCAGCTTTAATATATATCTTTTTGTGTATATTTTTAGAATAAAACTTAACGATTTCATCGTTCCAGTTTTGCGCTTGTTACTTGATGACTTAATCTATGCTAAGAACTCTGTCCTCAGAAGACATACTACCAAATAGTTTTATTTTTATAAATTGTTAATGTACTAGCTAGGTTGCAAATAACTGTTTCGTCCCTTTAGGATTAGCTAGCCGGGGACTCTACGCCCCGATTCAATACGAAGAGTGGTGGCAGAAAATTAATTGGATTTCCAGCGTGAAGTCAGTAATTTTATTTTTATCGATTGTACATACAATCGTGATTGCATCCTGTCTGGGCCCACCAACCAATCTTAAACGTCTTCTGTGCTCACAGTGGATTCGCCTCCAGAAGTCTCTAGTGGAGACCTGTATGGCAACTGTGGCTTAGTACGACCGGATTGGCGGGTGGTTGTCACAGTATCCATTGCCAATTATGGGGGGAACGGTCAAGTTAAGCAAAGCCACTCATACTTATGTTATGGTCACAAAGAGGGTGAGATCATCATTTGAATGATCCAAACCCACCTTCCCTAGTTGGCTACCATATGACCTCATACAGCCCTGGTTTAATGATCCCCTGCAGAATGTGTGGCCATTATATGGATGGCACCAAAAACACTGCCGGAGAGTCACCAATTGCGTATCATTAGGGCTATTTTCACCAAGCCAACCCCACTGATCCGCAGCAGTAACGTATCGTACAATGGGATTACCCAATGGGTCATTATTTAAATGACAACAACCGGTGGGTGATATTGGTGTGGTGTCCTTACATCCAACAAGAAGTACATACTAATGCGCATAAAGACCCTGGCAAGAAGGGGTGTAAAGCTATATCCAATGAACTAGGTAACTAACACTCCAGCAGTATTAGGGGAAGTAAAGGTGGCCAAAAGGTCATTTGCCCACCTTCTGTTATACATACATGTGCAGGTACTGCATTTTCGGCAAAGAAATGATGGCTTGGGACTCTCCACCTTGGATCGGCACAAGCCATCAGTTCTCTGAAAGGTAAAGAGTCCACCATTTGGAAAGGGAGGGACTGCAGCACCAGCAACTTGGCCAGGAGTACATTCAGCTTCTGCACCGTTGGATGAGTGCATGCATACTGTCGCTTCGGTGATCGATTGCTGACGGAATGAGGAGCAGGAGCATCAGTACCAGCAGATGATGGGAAGGACAGAGAGCTTCCTTCGGCTGAGGTGGTGGAGCCTTGACTGCCTGAAATCGGGTGTGTGCCACTGGGTGATGCAGCGGTTGCTGCAGCAGGCTGGGCCACCACATCGGAGCCACGGTTCTCCCAGGCCACTTCCAGGTGATGCTGCATATGTTGACGCAGGGCTGTAGTGCCAACATTGGCACCCTGGCCACGCTTCACCTTTTGCCCACAGATTCTACAAATGGCCATTTTCGCTTAACAATAAACTGTCACACCGCCGAGTAGGTGATTTTACCCTAAACACTCTGCACTGACTGACTGCTACCGCCGCTGCTTCTGTGAACCCCTGCACTACTACTTTCCTGGCAGGTAGGCTCCTGCGAAGCAGGTGGTCTACCACGGCCACGTTTTCCTCCCGATCTCCCACTGCTGCCACCCTGCCGACTCCCGGCCACGCTGGCGACTTGCTGGCTCTGCCGCTGCCTTATGGCAAGCTGCCAGCCTCTTCTCCCGATTATGATGAAGCCCCTAATTCACCCGGCTCCCAAGTACGATCAGCTACATCATCATCATTGAGTACGGTCTACACGTCACTGATGTCCTCCTCAACGGTTTCTGGGTCAGGAGTCTGACCACTCGCAACACCAGCTCCTATGCCACTCTCCTCATCACTACTTGCCCGCCTACTGGAGGAAGTGACGGATGTCTCCTCCACATCTTGACTGGCTAGTAGCTGCTGACTGTCCTCTAATAGCTCGCCTGTCACGGCTGAGGATGGGGGAAACCCTCAGCCGTGCGATGACAAAAGATATTGGTCGCTGCTAGGCTAGGACAGGAGTCAGGAAGCAGGTCACCTCCTATCGCATCCCTAAATCTGACCCTGACTCCTAGCTGTATGAGCCAACCCTGATGGTAGGAGGGCTCATACTCTGGAACCTAGGGTCCCTACTAGTCCTCAGGGTAGCCCTGGAGTAGGAGCAGGGTAAGACGACCTGTTCCTCCTAGATATGGACGAACAGGAGTCTCACTGGCCAAGCTGCATGGAAAGGGGAACATATACAGCATGGGTGTCAAACATGCGGCCCGCAATGAATATCTTTGCGGCCCGGCAAAGATGCAGCATCGCAGACTGCTATGTATGAGCCGGGAGAGAGGAGGGGCTGGAGTCCGTAACTAGGGGCGGGGCCCGGTGCAGTCACTGTACTCTTACACCGGGCCCCGCCGCTCACCAAAGTATTTATAAACGTGAATCCTTATCCTGTTATTAAGTTGAACTAACGCTGCCCTCTCCCATGTTCCCATGTCCCCCTTACTTAAGCTTCAATAGCAGGCAGAGAGGACAGCAGCAGTAACGTCACTCACTGACGTCGAGCGCCTGCTCCGCCCACTTTATGAATGAAGCAGGCGGAGCAGACGCGCGACGTCAGTGAGTGACGTTACTGGTGCCATCCGCTCTGCCTGCTATGGAAGTGTGTTCGTAAGTCATGTGGGGATACAGGGGCACATGGGAACATGGGAGAGGGCAGCGTTAGTTCAACTTAATAACAGGATAAGGATTCACGTTTATAAATACTTCGGTGAGCAGAGGGCCGGTGTATTGGGGGACACTGTTATGAGGGGGATCTGTGGATGACATATAGCAGTGTCATCCACAGATCCCCCCCATAACAGTTCCATCCACAGATCCCCCCACCTCATAACAATGCCATCCACAGATATCCCACCCCATAGCAGTACCATCCACAGATATCCCACCCCATAACAGTTCCATCCACAGATCCCCCACCTCATAACAATGACATCCACAGATCCCCCATAACAGCACCATCCACAGATCCCCCACCCCATAACAATGCCATCCACAGATCCCCCATAACAGTGCCATCCACAGGTCCCCCATAACAGTGCCATCCACAGGTCCCCCATAACAGTGCCATCCACAGGTCCCCCATAACAGTGCCATCCACAGATCCCCCATAACAGTGCCATCCACAGATCCCCCATAACAGTGCCATCCACAGATCCCCCATAACAGTGCCATCCACAGATCCCCCATAACAGTGCCATCCACAGATCCCCCATAACAGTGCCATCCACAGATCCCCCATAACAGTGCCATCCACAGATCCCCCATAACAGTGCCATCCACAGATCCCCCATAACAGTGCCATCCACAGATCCCCCATAACAGTGCCATCCACAGATCCCCCATAACAGTGCCATCCACAGATTCCCCCATAACAGTGCCATCCACAGATCCCCCATAACAGTGCCATCCACAGATCCCCCATAACAGTGCCATCCACAGATCCCCCATAACAGTGCCATCCACAGATCCCCCATAACAGTGCCATCCACAGGTCCCCCATAACAGTGCCATCCACAGGTCCCCCATAACAGTGCCATCCACAGGTCCCCCATAACAGTGCCATCCACAGGTCCCCCATAACAGTGCCATCCACAGATCCCCCATAACAGTGCCATCCACAGATCCCCCATAACAGTGCCATCCACAGATCCCCCATAACAGTGCCATCCACAGGTCCCCCATAACAGTGCCATCCACAGGTCCCCCATAACAGTGCCATCCACAGATCCCCCATAACAGTGCCATCCACAGATCCCCCATAACAGTGCCATCCACAGGTCCCCATAACAGTGCCATCCACAGGTCCCCCATAACAGTGCCATCCACAGATCCCCCACATGACAGTGCGTCATCCACAGATCCCCCATAATAGTGTCACGCACAGACCACCATTAATTCAAAGCCCACCAAAAGCACAACTTTTGGTTAAAAATATTTTTTTCTTATTTTCCTCCTCAAAAACCTAGGCGCGTCTTATAGTGAAGTTTAATATTTGTGTATATATATATATATTATATATATATATATATATATATATATATATATATAATAATCATTCCTCCTTGGTGGTTTTATCGTGAATACATTTTCACTTTTTGATATTTGTTGATTTATTACCTAGTTGCCACGTCGGCTTGGTCTTGCGGTTTAGCTGGTTTCCTAGTAACCACAATATTTTTGCGAGCATCATTACGTCATAACGACACCTGCGGCTTCCCGTTCCCGTTTTTTTTTTTTTTTTGATGCGGCCCACATAAACTTAAATTTAGTTTTTTTGGCCCATGTTAGCCTTTGAGTTTGACATGCTTGATATACAGCATATGGCAATGGCAGGTAAGTGAAACTAGTACCACACCTACCTGCCACAGACACACAGCCTGGAACCCATGTACAAGTTCTGCTGTCCGCAACAACACAAATGGACACAGCCCACACCACACATCACACGGGAACCCAGGAAACTATAGCTGCAATAAACAAAGAGACCAAAGAAACATGTTCAAAATCATCATACATAAACGTATGACCACAAGGGTGGCCCTCACTGGCAGATGGTATAAGACCAGGAGGATGACTCCAGCTAACATGGCAGGAGTACCCCTCAGACTTCTGGCTTCCAGCAGGAGCTAAATAGCCCAAGCAGCCACACCCACACACAGACACACCCAGTGTTCACACACTAAGAAGGGAGTTAACCCTTCCTACACCAGGCAAGGGAAGACAGCCACTTAAAGAGAAAGTGTACAAACAACTATCACACTGCAGTTGTTACCGCCGGCAACGATATGCGTGGCAACCATGTCCTGGGAGCCAGCCAAAAGGCCGAGACACTGCCACCACATGTACACAAACAACACATTGCGGCAGACAGCCGCCTAGCAACAGCTCAGGCTGCTTAACTGCCAATACAACATGTTGCCAGCGGCAACCACACGTGAAGCAACATACTTTAGCCTTCACCTGTGATTGACAAACAAACCAGACCGCTGGAAACTGCATGCGGTTCCAGGAGTCAAGGCCATGACCATGGTCGTGACATCGTCCTCGCTGTATAGTGGAGCTGAGTCCACAGCATATAAAACTTCTCTGGCTGAGGGAACAGAAAAGGACAGAGGCAGATTGAGGACAGGTGAGGGCACAGGGCCTGCTCCCATGCCAACTAAGGGTTGCTGGACAAGAGACGACTGCTAGATGACATCGGGAGCTCAGGCCTCTGGCTGCGACTCCTGCTGCTATGCCCCCTTACTCTGCTTAAAACACCCCAAAAAAGTCTGTAATTTTCTCACTTCACCACACAGCGGCTAATAAGCAAAAAGGGCTTTAGAACATATAACTGCAACGCTGAACGGCAAATATATTTTTTTTTTGCCACTAATACACGCCAAAAAAGACTTTAGAACATATAACTGCACTGCTAAACGCCAAATATATATATATATATATATATATATAGTTGTTTTTTTTGCCACTAATACATGCCAATAAGGGCTTTAGAACATATAACTGCACCTCTGAAAGGCAAATAAAACTTTCTTTTTGCCACGAATACGCGACAAAAAGGGCTGTAATTTTCTCACTTCACCACACAATGGCTAATAAGCCCTTTTTTCCTACTAATACAAGCCAAAAATGTTTAGAACATATAACTGCACCGCACAAGGGCAAATTCGACGTAGAAATATTTCCTTCTAATAAACCCGGTTAATCGCTGTATCAAACAGCACTTGCACCCCAATAACAAGAACGGTTTGCTGGAATTACTGAGCTGTATAATGGCAATTTGGATCCGCAGTCAGTGCAGCAAGGTGTAATAGGATTGTTCCTATTACCCAGGCTGTAAACTCCCCTAATAAACACTGTTCTGCTTCAATAATGTGGAATGATTCCTCCCTATCCTTTCCCTGAACTTCTATACAGCAAAATAAAACTTTTAAAGTCTTTTCTACCACTGTCCCTAGCGCCTACTGACGTCTCTCCCTGCACTAAGTACACTGGAAAATGGCTGAGGCTATTTATAGGGTTGTGACATCACAGGGGCTGGCTGCCTGCTGATTGGCTGCATGCATGGCATTCTGGCATTCCTCATTCCCAGAGTTCCTTGCTCCATGTCCAAACACGTGCAGCAGCCATTTTTGGAAAAAATGAGATTCGTTACCACAAAGCGTGGGGAAATTCGGATTCGGTGAAAATTGAATTTTTCCTGAAATTCGGATTGAAGTCAACTTCGTCAACTTCGATTCGCTTATCTATATTTGTAACACATAATTTATTTTATTATGAGTCAAGGCACTATCAATGATGTAAGGGTACCCCCAGGGATACTAGGTTCTTCCCCAGGTACTATGAACAATGTAAGGGTACAAAGTTCTCCCCCAGCTATGGCACTTTAGTTATGGCTAATTGAGAACAAACCACATCATACCCAAGCTGTATATCACTGATACTATGGCAAAGCTATATTGACATTTGTTTTTCATTTGGCAGCATTAAGAAAGAGTATTGTCTTCATTTCAAACAATAAGGGATAAGCAGGCACACTCTTAGTTTGGGAACAGGGTGTATTTTATTTATGTTCTGGTATTCATGAATTTGTAGATAAAGAGTTGTGTATAAATATACGTAAAAAATAGTAAAAAATAAAAAATGAAAAATAGAGTGATCACCAATATGTGAGTAGTGATGGATCCTTTGGAAAAAAATTTTTACCCCAAAAACAAATAGTATATAGGATGATTTGTCGAGTGTTTAGGAAAAATTGTATAGAGAAATAAGATATATATATATATATGAAATAAAGTGTATATATATATATATATATATATATATATATAAAGTAAATTGTCCTTTATAAAAGTAAATAGTCCTTCATAAAAAATAGTCCTTCATAAAAAATATTGAAAAATGTTGGTCTTCCAGTCTTTTATAAAGTGGCCACTGAACAGTGAGTAAAATCAAATAAAATCAAGTAAAGAATGTAATCATCATATAGGGGATTAATAAGTATGTCCCCTTATAGAATTATAGCTCCGTTGGTGGGATATTTAGTAGATGGTAATTTAGAAGTTTGCTGTTAGATAGAGGATAGTGCGTCTTTGCAGATATATTTGCAGATAGGAGTAATTCATATATGGCATATATGGCAATGGTTGTTAGTGGTTATAATCCATATGTTCCTCTGTAAAAGAAAGGGGTGCTCTGTGCCTGGGTGCGGCGTCCCGCACTGTCTCTGGCTACAGAGATCACTTACCCTTCTCGACGCTTGTATTCTTTAGGTCCTCTAATGGTAATTGCCGGTAGTTGGCTGTTGAAGTCCGGTCCGGTCCTCAGGAGTTAGCAGCGTGTCCCGTGTTGCCTAGGACGCCGAGAGGTGTGGTTCGCGCGTCTGAAGCGTGACGTATGTGGTCACGTGATCGGACTCTCTGTCAAGCTTCTTCGCAATGCTTCTCCTGCTCTGTAGCGAGTGGTGAATATCCCAGTAATCCTCTTAAACGCGTTTCGGGAGTCTATCCCTTCATCAGTAAGTGGAGGATTATAGTGGATACTGTGGTATTTATAGAGCGGTGATCAATTAGTTTATCAATCAATTAAACCTAACAATCAGGCTAACATATTCAATTGGTTGTTCTGTATCAGCTTTGTTTGGCTCATTGGGTTTGTGGCCGGAATAAAGTATACAAGTTAACCAAAAAAGGGGAAGGTGATAAATGAAATAACAATATATATCGAAATAAGGGTCTAATATAGTTGAGAGTGTTGTGTAGTTATATAGATGTTGTTGATCGGTCCTATAATAAGGTTATTATTATTGTAGATTTAATATTCTATTTCCAAGAGGATCCCTCATATATTATATATCCGATACCTATTTGATGGTATAGGGGAATAGAGGTATAGGATATGGTTTAGCAATGTTACTTACAAGGGATACACAAATGTTTTAATCATTATTTATTCTGTTTTCTAGTTGTGAGTACTGCCTCTCAATAGGAGGCCTGTAGTCGTCCTGATATGTTTCAGCTGTGGATATATGTTGGAAATATGCCCGTGATGTCACTGGTCCGTAGTGTGAAAGACCCAGTGAGTATTTGGGTCTATTATTCCTACATGCACCAGAAGGACTATGAGAGCTATAACCTGTGATGTAGTATTTGTGGTGTAGAGAGCTTGTCGGTTTCAGGGGATGCAGATATATTATAATTTTATTTTTTATTTTTTTTATATATTTTCTAGTTGTGCGTGTTCTTTCTTCATAGGAGGCCTGTAGTAGTTCTGATGTGTTCCAATTGTGGGTACATATTTAGAGTATGCCCATGATGTCACTGGTCCGTAATTTGAAAGACCCAGTGAGTATTTGGGTTTGTCACTCCTATATGTACCAAAAGGAGAAGGGAATACAACCAAAAAGGGATTTAATAGTTATAGATTAAGTAGTCTTGGTATAGCTTGGTTTGTAAAAAATCCTTTTTGGTATACAATGGGAGATGTCCATTGCATCACTGGTCCGTAGTATGAAAGACCCAGTGGATACCCGGGTTTATCCTCCCTATGTATATCCAGAGAAGCGGGACGGGTAGAGGAAAAGTGCATGAGTGGGTACATAGTATCTTGGATGTAGTGGTGATGTCAATATCATAACAGTCCAAAGTGAAAGGCATGTCGGACACCAAGCATATTTTCCAGGTGTGATAGGGGGCTTATCTTGGATGTAATGGCATATTACGTGTTTTATACTGGGTTCTTGTTGGTGAAGATTAACAACAACATTTCCCACACACACAGACATCCACAACTTCACCAACAAGAACCCAGTATAACACACGTAATACGCCATTACATCCAAGATAAGCCCCCTATCACACCTGGAAAATATGCTTGGTGTCCGACATGCCTTTCACTTTGGACTGTTATGATATTGACATCACCACTACATCCAAGATACTATGTACCCACTCATGTACTTTTCCTCTACCCGTCCCGCTTCTCTGGATATACATAGGGAGGATAAACCCGGGTATCCACTGGGTCTTTCATACTACGGACCAGTGATACAATGAACATCTCCCATTGTATACCAAAAAGGATTTTTTACTAACCAAGCTATACCAAGACTACTTAATCTATAACTATTAAATCCCTTTTTGGTTGTATTCCCTTCTCCTTTTGGTACATATAGGAGTGACAAACCCAAATACTCACTGGGTCTTTCAAATTACGGACCAGTGACATCATAGGCATACTCTAAATATGTACCCACAATTGGAACACATCAGAACTACTACAGGCCTCCTATGAAGAAAGAACACGCACAACTAGAAAATATATTTAAAAAATAAATTAAAAAAAATAAAATTATAATATGTCTGCATCCCCTGAAACCGACAAGCTCTCTACACCACAAATACTACATCACAGGTTATAGCTCTCATAGTCCTTCTGGTGCATGTGGGAATAATAGACCCAAATACTCACTGGGTCTTTCACACTACGGACCAGTGACATCACGGGCATATTTCCAACATATATCCACGGCTGAAACATATCAGGACGACTACAGGCCTCCTATTGAGAGGCAGTACTCACAACTAGAAAACAGAATAAATAATGATTAAAACATGTGTGTATCCCTTGTAAGTAACATTGCTAAACCATATCCTATACCTCTATTCCCATATACCATCAAATAGGTATCGGATATATAATATATGAGGGATCCTCTTTGAAATAGAATATTAAATCTACAATAATAATAACCTTATTATAGGACCGATCAACAACATCTATATAACTACACAACACTCTCAACTATATAGACCCTTATTTCGATATATATTGTTATTTCATTTATCACCTTCCCCTTTTTTGGTTAAATTGTATACTTTATTCCGGCCACAAACCTAATGAGCCAAACAAAACTGATACAGAACAACCAATTGAATATGTTAGCCTGATTGTTAGGTTTAATTGATTGATAAACTAATTGATCACCGCTCTATAAATACCACAGTATCCACTATAATCCTCCATTTACTGATGAAGGGATAGACTCCCGAAACGCGTTTAAGAGGATTACTGGGATATTCACCACTCGCTACAGAGCAGGAGAAGCATTGCGAAGAAGCTTGACAGAGAGTCCGATCACGTGACCACATACGTCACGCTTCAGAAGCGCGAACCACGCCTCTCGGCGTCCTAGGCAACACGAGACACGCTGCTAACTCCTGAGGACCGGACCGAACTTCAACAGCCAACTACCGGCAATTACCATTAGAGGACCTAAAGAATACAAGCGTCGAGAAGGGTAAGTGATCTCTGTAGCCAGAGACAGTGCGGGACGCCGCACCCAGGCACGGAGCACCCCTTTCTTTTACAGAGGAACATATGGATTATAACCACTAACAACCATTGCCATATATGCCATATATGAATTACTCCTATCTGCAAATATATCTGCAAAGACGCACTATCCTCTATCTAACAGAAAAATTCTAAATTACCATCTACTAAATATCCCACCAACGGAGCTATAATTCTATAAGGGGACATACTTATTAATCCCCTATGTGATGATTACATTCTTTACTTGATTTTATTTGATTTTACTCACTGTTCAGTGGCCACTTTATAAAAGACTGGAAGACCAACATTTTTCAATATTTTTTATGAAGGACTATTTTTTATGAAGGACTATTTACTTTTATAAAGGACAATTTACTTTATATATATATATATATATATATATATATATATAAAACTGAAGAAAGATTGGACTGCACTCCGGATAAAAGTGAAAATCTGTGAAGCTTTATTCACCCATGATATGGCAACTTTGCGACGTTTCGGCTCACAAGAGTATATATACTTTATTTCATATATATATCTTATTTCTCTATACAATTTTTCCTAAATACTCGACAAATCATCCTATATACTATTTGTTTTTGGGGTAAAAAAAGTTTTTCCAAAGGATCCATCACTACTCACATATTGGTGATCACTCTATTTTTTTATTTTTTACTAGAGTTGAGCGAACACCTGGATGTTCGGGTTCGAGAAGTTCGGCCGAACTTCCCGAAAATGTTCGGGTTCGGGATCCGAACCCGATCCGAACTTCGTCCCGAACCCGAACCCCATTGAAGTCAATGGGGACCCGAACTTTTCGGCACTAAAACGGCTGTAAAACAGCCCAGGAAAGGGCTAGAGGGCTGCAAAAGGAAGCAACATGTAGGTAAATCCCCTGCAAACAAATGTGGAGGATAGGGAAATTAATTAAAATTAAAATTAAATAAATAAAAATTAACCAAAATCAATTGGAGAGAGGTCCCATAGCAGAGAATCTGGCTTCCCGTCACCCACCACTGGAACAGTCCATTCTCAGATATTTAGGCCCCGGCACCCAGGCAGAGGAGAGAGGTCCCGTAACAGACAATCTGGCTTCATGTCAGCAGAGAATCAGTCTTCATGTCATAGCAGAGAATCAGGCTTCACGTCACCCACCACTGCAACAGTCCATTTTCATAAATTTAGGCCCAGCACCCAGGCAGAGGAAAGAGGTCCCGTAACAGACAATCTGGCTTCATGTCAGCAGAGAATCAGTCTTCATGTCATAGCAGAGAATCAGGCTTCACGTCACCCACCACTGCAACAGTCCATTTTCATAAATTTAGGCCCAGCACCCAGGCAGAGGAGAGAGGTCCCGTAACAGACAATCTGGCTTCATGTCAGCAGAGAATTAGTCTGCATGTCATAGCAGAGAATGAGGCTTCACATCAGCCACCACTGCAACAGTCCATTGGCATATATTTAGGCCCAGCACACAGGCAGAGGAGAGAGGTCCCGTAACAGAGGATCTGGCTTCATGTCAGCAGAGAATCAGTCTTCATGTCATAGCAGAGAATCAGGCTTCACGTCACCCACCACTGTAAGAGTCCATTTTCATAAATTTAGGCCCAGCACCCAGGCAGAGGAGAGAGGTCCCGTAACAGACAATCTGGCTTCATGTCAGCAGAGAATTAGTCTGCATGTCATAGCAGAGAATGAGGCTTCACGTCAGCCACCAATGCAACAGTCCATTGTCAGATATTTAGGCCCAGCACCCAGGCAGAGGAGAGAGGTCCCGTAACAGAGGATCTGGCTTCATGTCAGCAGAGAATCAGTCTTCATGTCATAGCAGAGAATCAGGCTTCACGTCACCCACCACTGTAAGAGTCCATTTTCATAAATTTAGGCCCAGCACCCAGGCAGAGGAGAGAGGTCCCGTAACAGACAATCTGGCTTCATGTCAGCAGAGAATTAGTCTGCATGTCATAGCAGAGAATGAGGCTTCACGTCAGCCACCACTGCAACAGTCCATTGGCATATATTTAGGCCCAGCACACAGGCAGAGGAGAGAGGTCCCGTAACAGAGGATCTGGCTTCATGTCAGCAGAGAATTAGTCTGCATGTCATAGCAGAGAATCAGGCTTCACGTCACCCAACATTGGAACAGTCCATTGGCATATATTTAGGCCCCAGCACCCAGACAGAGGAGAGGTTCATTCAACTTTGGGTAGCCTCGCAATATAATGGTAAAATGAAAATAAAAATAGGATTGAATGAGGAGATGCCCTGGAGTACAATAATATATAGTTAAGGGGAGGTAGTTAATGTCTAATCCGGACAAGGGACGGACAGGTCCTGTGGGATCCATGCCTGGTTCATTTTTATGAACGTCAGCTTGTCCACATTGGCTGTAGACAGGCGGCTGCGTTTGTCTGTAATGTGACGCCCCCTGTCGTGCTGAATACACGTTCAGACAAAACGCTGGCCGCCGGGCAGGCCAGCACCTCCAAGGCATAAAAGGCTAGCTCTGGCCACGTGGACAATTTAGAGATCCAGAAGTTGAATGGGGCCGAACCATCAGTCAGTACGTGGAGGGGTGTGCACACGTACTGTTCCACCATGTTAGTGAAATGTTGCCTCCTGCTAACACGTTGCGTATCAGGTGGTGGTGCATTTAGCTGTGGCGTGTTGACAAAAGTTTTCCACATCTCTGCCATGCTAACCCTGCCCTCAGAGGAGCTGGCTGTGACACAGCTGCCTTGGCGACCTCTTGCTCCTCCTCTGCCTTGGCCTTGGGCTTCCACTTGTTCCCCTGTGACTCGCGCATCTTCCTATCACGCTCCAGTGCAGGAAGTAATGTGGGCACATTGTCTTTGTAGCGTGGATTTAGCAGGGTGGCAACCCAGTAGTCCGCACACATTAAAATGTGGGCAACTCTGCTGTCGTTGCGCAGGCACTGCAGCATGTAGTCGCTCATGTGTGCCAGGCTGCCCAGGGGTAAGGACAAGCTGTCCTCTGTGGGAGGCGTATCGTCATTGTCCTGCCTTTCCCTCCAGCCACGCACCAGTGATGGACCCGAGCTGCGTTGGGTGCCACCCCGCTGTGACCATGCTTCATCCTCATCCTCCTCCACCTCCTCCTCATCCTCGTCCTCCAGTAGTGGGCCCTGTCTGGCCACATTTGTACCTGGCCTCTGCTGTTGCCAAAAACCTCCCTCTGAGTCACTTCGAAGAGACTGGCCTGAAAGTGCTAAAAATGACCCCTCTTCCTCCTCCTCCTCCTCCTCCTCCTGGGCCACCTCCTCTTCCATCATCGCCCTAAGTGTTTTCTCAAGGAGACATAGAAGTGGTATTTTAACGCTGATAACGGCGTGCTGCAGCTGAAACTCCACTATGGCCTGCTGCTGCTCGCACAGTCTGTCCAGCATGTGCAAGGTGGAGTTCCACCTGGTGGGCACGTCGCATATGAGGCGGTGAGCGGGAAGGCTGAAGTTACGCTGTAGCGCAGACAGGCGAGCAGCAGCAGGATGTAAACGCCGGAAGCGCGAACAGATGGCCCGCACTTTATGCAGCAGCTCTGACATGTTGGGGTAGTTGTGAATGAACTTCTGCACCACCAAATTCAGCACATGCGCCAAGCAAGGGATGTGCGTCAAATTGGCTAGTCCCAGAGCTGCAACGAGATTTCGCCCATTATCACACACCACCAGGCCGAGCTTGAGGCTCACCGGCAGCAACCACTCGTCGGTCTGTTGTTCTATACCCCGCCACAACTCCTGTGCGGTGTGGGACCTGTCCCCCAAACATATGAGTTTCAGAATGGCCTGCTGACGTTTACATGAGCTGTTTGAAGCTGTCTGTTTCCACCAGCCTAAATGACAGCATTTCATAGGCCAGTAGTTTAGAAATGCTGGCATTCAGGGCCAGGGATCGAGGGTGGCTAGGTGGGAATTTACGCTTTCTCTCAAATGTTTGTGAGATGGAGAGCTGAACGCTGCCGTGTGACATGGTTGAGACGCTTGGTGACGGAGGTGGTGGTGGTGTTGGTGGTACATCCCCTGTTTGCTGGGCGGCAGGTGCCAACGTTCCTCCAGAGGCAGAGGAAGAGGCCGAGGTGGCAGCAGCAGAAGAGGTAGCAGGGGGAGCCTGAGTGACTTCCTTGGTTTTAAGGTGTTTACTCCACTGCAGTTCATGCTTTGCATGCAGGTGCCTGGTCATGCAGGTTGTGCTCAGGTTCAGAACGTTAATGCCTCGCTTCAGGCTCTGATGGCACAGCGTGCAAACCACTCGGGTCTTGTCGTCAGCACATTGTTTGAAGAAGTGCCATGCCAGGGAACTCCTTGAAGCTGCCTTTGGGGTGCTCGGTCCCAGATGGCGGCGGTCAGTAGCAGGCGGAGTCTCTTGGCGGCGGGTGTTCTGCTTTTGCCCACTGCTCCCTCTTTTGCTACGCTGTTGGCTCGGTCTCACCACTGCCTCTTCCTCCGAACTGTGAAAGTCAGTGGCACGACCTTCATTCCATGTGGGGTCTAGGACCTCATCGTCCCCTGCATCGTCTTCCACCCAGTCTTGATACCTGACCTCCTGTTCAGTCTGCACACTGCAGAAAGACGCAGCAGTTGGCACCTGTGTTTCGTCATCATCAGAGACATGCTGAGGTGGTATTCCCATGTCCTCATCATCAGGAAACATAAGTGGTTGTGCGTCAGTGCAGTCTATGTCTTCCACCGCTGGGGAAGGGCTAGGTGGATGCCCTTGGTAAACCATGCCAGCGGAGTCTTCAAACAGCATAAGAGACTGCTGCATAACTTGAGGCTGAGACAGTTTCCCTGGTATGCATGGGGGTGATGTGACAGACTGATGGGGTTGGTTTTCAGGCGCCATCTGTGCGCTTTCTGCAGAAGACTGGGTGGGAGATAATGTGAACGTGCTGGATCCACTGTCGGCCACCCAATTGACTAATGCCTGTACCTGCTCAGGCCTTACCATCCTTAGAACGGCATTGGGCCCCACCATATATCGCTGTAAATTCTGGCGGCTACTGGGGCCTGAGGTAGTTGGTACACTAGGACGTGTGGATGTGGCAGAACGGCCACGTCCTCTCCCAGCACCAGAGGGTCCACTAACACCACCACGACCATGTCCACGTCCGCGTCCCTTACTAGATGTTTTTCTCATTGTTATGGTTCACCACAACAACAAATATATTATTTGGCCCAATGTATTGTATTCAAATTCAGCGGGATATAAATTTGAGGCCTAGTATTTAGGCGCTGGGTGACCGGTATGGATTTAGTGACAGAATTAGACTTGGAAATGCACAGTAGCGAGTGTGTGAAGTTATTCTGAATGACCCTATGTGCACCTTGAATATTATATACCCTTTTAGGGATAGATTTCAAATAGCTCTGATATAGCAGAAACCACTAAATTATGAAATTGCTAAATTGGGAATTGTATTTCAACCCCGAACAAAAAATGTGCTTTAACGGACACTAAATAACTTGCCCAGTCACAACAGTACAGCGGTAACGACAGATTTAGCGGGATATAAATTTGAGGCCTAGTATTTAGGCGCTGGGTGACCGGTATGGATTTACTAACAGAATTAGACTTGGAAATGCACAGTAGCGTGTGTGTGAAGTTATTCTGAATGACCCTATGTGCACCTTGGATATTATATACCCTTTTATGGATAGATTTCAAATAGCTCTGATATAGCAGAAACCACTAAATTATGAAATTGCTAAATTGGGAATTGTATGTCAACCCAGAACAAAAAATGTGCTTTGGCGGACACTAAATAACTTGCCCATCCACAACAGGACAGCGGTAACGACAGATTTAGCGGGATATAAATTTGAGGCCTAGTATTTAGGCGCTGGGTGACCGGTATGGATTTAGTGACAGAATTAGACTTGGAAATGCACAGTAGCGTGTGTGTGAAGTTATTCTGAATGACCCTATGTGCACCTTGAATATTATATACCCTTTTAGGGATAGATTTCAAATAGCTCTGATATAGCAGAAACCACTAAATTATGAAATTGCTAAATTGGGAATTGTATTTCAACCCTGAACAAAAAATGTGCTTTGACGGACACTAAATAACTTGCCCAGCCACAACAGTACAGCGGTAACGACAGATTTAGCGGGATATAAATTTGAGGCCTAGTATTTAGGCGCTGGGTGACCGGTATGGATTTAGTGACAGAATTAGACTGGGATATGGCCAAAAAATAACCACACTATTGCTGGTTAAATGCACTTGGTGTGACAGCTTGACCAACCACACTACTGAGGGTTAAATGCACTTGGTGACGGGCGTAGCTTGCCCCTGATGTAGTATATGGCCAAAAAATGAACAGACTATTGCTGGTTAAATGCACTTGGTGTGACAGCTTGACCAACCACACTACTGAGGGTTAAATGCACTTGGTGACGGGCGCAGCTTGCCCCTGATGTAGTATTTGGCCAAAAAATGAACAAACTATTGCTGGTTAAATGCACTTGGTGACGGGCGCAGCTTGCCCCTGATTTTGTATATGGCCAAAAAATTAACAGACTATTGCTGGTTAAATGCACTTGGTGTGACAGCTTCACCCTGATGTAGGCTTTAGCCAAAAAACAACCACACCATTGAGGGTTAAATGCACTTGGTCGCAGCTTGTGCTGGCGCACCACAAGACACAAATTGGCCGCCGATCACCCCAGAAAAAAGTGACTGACAAACGGTCTGGGCAGCCTAAAAACAGTGAGCAATTGAATTTCAGCAGCTCAATGATGCACAGCTGCAGATCGATCGATTAATCAAGTCCTTTGGAGAAGTTAATCTGCCTAATCTCGCCCTACTCTCGCAGCCGTAACCTCTCCCTACGCTAATCAGAGCAGAGTGACGGGCGGCGCTATGTGACTCCAGCTTAAATAGAGGCTGGGTCACATGGTGCTTTGGCCAATCACAGCCATGCCAATAGTAGGCATGGCTGTGACGGCCTCTTGGGGCAAGTAGTATTGCGCTTGTTGATTGGCTGTTTTGCAGCCTTTCAAAAAGCGCCAAGAAAGAGTCACAAACGCGCCAAGAAAGCGACGAACACCGAACCCGAACCCGGACTTTTACGAAAATGTCCGGGTTCGGGTCCGTGTCACGGACACCCCAAAATTCGGTACGAACCCGAACTATACAGTTCGAGTTCGCTCATCCCTATTTTTTACCTATTTTTTACGTATATTTATACACAACTCTTTATCTACAAATTCATGAATACCAGAACATAAATAAAATACACCCTGTTCCCAAACTAAGAGTGTGCCTGCTTATCCCTTATTGTTTGAAATGTTATGCTTCTGACTGGGTGAGTCAGACTAAGCAGTCCTGCACCTCTACCATTCACTTTAGCGGTAGAGCCGTCTATTCCACTTTTTTACCTTGAATATTGTCTTTATTTATTGAAAAAAATAAATAGAAATTTTATCAGTCTACAATTTACTCCTGCATAAGCAACTCGTATGGAATTATTGGTAGTCCTTATAATAGTAATGGACTCTAGATTCATTTGTAGTACCATCAGAAATCAGTTGCTTAAAAGTGTTATAGTTTATGCTCAAATCGTCACTTACCCAGATGGCTGCTCAGCGTACCAATTAGTCTTTATAGACGTCTGAAATGGAATTGTACCCAACAGCCCAAAGAATTATAAATTAAATCAGTAATTAAGGTCCGGGCTATGGATAGGACATCTTATTTTTCAGAGTAAGAAACACAGCCTTTGAAGGTTGATGATAAAATGATGTAATTAAATTATTGCTTCCATAAAACACTCAATATAGAAAATAGAGTAAATTATTCAGAGAACTGGTATTAATTATGTCAAGACAAAACCATAGGGCCCACTGATGTCTAGGTTTGAAGATTGTCCCCTCTATCAAAAGTAAATTTACTAATAGTAAATATAGTATATATTACTATAGTAATATAGTATTTCTTTATGAATTTCTTTGAAAGGTTTTTTATAGATGCTGAGTATGCAGTAATTACAGAAATATTTTTTTTTTCCTAGAAAAACATCAGTAGTAGAACTCCACTAATAGCATTTTTGAGTGGAAGATAGAAGTACTTACCTGTAATAGTAGTAGTGTCACTTATATAGTACAGTGTCCATGCTGAAAACAATACATTGGGCTAACATTGTGCACTCTAAAAAAAATTGAGAATATCAGAACACATATATAATATTAAAATTGGATACAAGAAACATGCAGTGTCTCAAGATTTTAACCCATGTCATGGTAGTAATCCATCTGGTCTTATTTTTGCAGCTTTACAGAGAGTATGACAAGATTGGAGATGGTATGTATAGAGCAGATTTAAGGAAGGTTTTTGAGTTTGAATGCAGAATGAAATTATTTTGTTTTCTTTAATAAAGACCTCATTAAAGAAAACAAAATAATTCCATTCTGGGTCTTCAAGAGCCAAGCTGTTCTATCAACGCGCTTATGACCCCCTTGAAGGTTTGATATCATAGCTCGTACAAAGGAGATTCATATTCAATATTATTTTTTTTTTCTTATAGTAGCCTTATAAGAATGGAATTAATCACTATGACGTCATGTAAAATGATCCAGTTCAAACTTTTAGATTAGGGATAGCTGGTCCAAATAAAATGGGAGTTATAATAAGACCCTATTTAATTTCCACTGAGATGGAAAGATGACTCTGAAACACATTTAGCAGAATTTACAATTCACTATGGATCATTTTTATGATCAAGTAAGCACAAGTCCGCTCAAAGTCCAACAGCTATTATGGAAGCAAAGAAGCATTGTTGAATTATTATATCGTCCACATTTGTACTTGAGCCACAGAACAGCATATCGTCTGTTTAGGATATCCTATTCTTCTATTAACCAACACAGACTGTTTATCCAGTGGTGGTAAAAAGCTCTTATGCGCTACTGTTGTGGGCATTTTAGGAGACTCTATTTCCTTCTAATAGTATACAAGCATTTTCTGTATAGGTTAAACACATTATGGACTATTTCTAAGCATTGCCGCTATGGAGACAAAGGGGCACATTTATTAAGACTGGCGTTTTAGACACCGGTCTTAATAAAGCCCTAAACTGGTGGTGGATCCACCGAAGTTATGAAGAGGCACAACTATCCAGTGCCAGTTCTAAATGTAAGACTGCTTCTGAGCTGTCTTACATTTAGACCTTTTTCTACACCTAAAACAGGCTGTAGAAAATGGTGAATGAGACTGGCCTGTCCCCGTCCACGCCACGCCCACAATGTTAGAACTGGTGAGGTACATATGTGTAAATATATGTTGCATTTTAAATACCAAATGATCAAAAATGTATCAAATAGTATCTTGCAGCGTATTTGATTGACAACAGATTGCTGGTTATTATTGTTATGCTTAAAGGGGTTGTTCCACTTCTGCAAATGGCATTTATCACGTAGACAAAGTTAATACAGGCCATTTACTAATGTATTGTAATTGTCTATATTGCTTCCTTTGCTGGCTTAAATCATTTTTCCATTATATACTGATCATATCTAGGGGTTACAACCACCCTGCAATCCAGCAGCGGTGGCTGTGCTTACACACTATAAGAAAGGGAGCACACATAGGCTGGTGCTTTTTCCTTAGTGTGCAAGCACGGCCACCTCTGATGGATTACACGGTGGTCTAAACCTCTGGAAATGAGCAGTGAATAATGAAATGGAAAAAAGAATCAAGCCAGCAAAGGCAACAATATGGACAATCACAATACCTTAGTAAGTGCTCTGTAATATCTTTATCTACATGATAAATCCCATTTCTGAAGTGGGAAAACCCTGAAATGTGAAATATAAAAGAAAAACTGTTGATGGTTTCATTTAAATAGTGTCACCTGCAGGCAGTGGCAGATTATAATCGGGCATTTTGGTCGGTTGCCCCAGGCCCGGCATCACTGGAGGGCCCAACGCCAACCTAAACGCCCACAAACTACGTCGGGGCACGGGAGCGCATAGTTCCCTGCCCCGCCGCTGTCCGACGATCACCGCCATAGGCTTCAGGCCTAGTAGGCCTGAAGCCTATGCAGTAGTAAAATCCTGGCACAGTCGGGTGTGCGCGCCTGCACCATCGACGAGTGAGCGCCAACTGGGACACAGGTAAATATTAGGGTACTTTCACACAGTACATAGAGTTCCATGACAGGGGCCCTATACAGGAAAAGAACTGATCAGGCATATCCACATGCATTCTGAATGGAGAGTAATCCGTTCAGGATGCATTAGGATGTCTTCAGTTCAGTCATTTTGACTGATCAGGCAAAAGAGAAAACCGCAGCATGCTACGGTTTTATCTCCGGCGAAAAAACTGAAGACTTGCCTGAATGCCGGATCCGGAATTTTTTCCCATAGGAATGTATTAGAGCCGGATTGGGCATTCAAAATACCGGAATGCCGGATCCATCCTTCAGGTCTGCGCATGCGCAGACCGAAAAAAAGGTGAAAAAAGTAAATGCCGGATCCATTTTGCCGGATGACACCGGAAAGACGGATCCAGCATTATAATGCTTTTTTTTGACTGATCATGATCCTGATCAGTCTTACTAATGCCATCAGTTGGCATACGTTTTGCCGAATCCGGCAGGTGTGAAAGTAGCCTTAGCTTTTTTTTTTTGTGTGCCAACTTTGGGGGACATTACTAGGTGGCACAGGAGAATATCGCTGAAGGGAAAGTGGGGGGCAAACTACTACGTGGAGGCAAATTACTATCATGGGGGGAATTAATACTGTGGGGGCAGCGTGGAGAAATTAATACTGTGGGGGCAAATTACTTAATGGATGGCAGTGTCTGGGTAAATTATCTAATGGGGGACAGTGTGGGGGTTATTACTTAATGAAGGGCAGGGTGGGGGCAAATTACTATGTGGAGGCAGTGTGAGGGAAATTACTATATGGGGCAGTGTGGGGGAAATTGCTATGTGGGGGCAGCGTGAGGGAAATTACTATATGTGGCACTGTGGGGGGAAATTACTGTATGCGGCAGTGTGGGGGGAATTACTATATGGGGACAGTGTGGGGGAAATTACTATATGGGGACAGTGTGGGGGAAATTACTATATGGGGACAGTGTGGGGGAAATTACTATATGGGGACAGTGTGGGGGAAATTACTATATGGGGGCAGTGTGTGGGGTCGTTTATATTAGGGGACATTATTTTTCAGGGACACTATACAGGCTTTATTACCTGGAGCACAATATAGGGTGTTATTATTACTGGGGGAACTCTAGGGGACATTATAATTGCTGTGGACACTAAAGGGACCTTTGGGGTAATTTAGCAAACTGGTGTAAAGTAGAACTGGGTTAGTTACCCATTGCAACAGATTTCACCTTTCATTTTTGATAGCCCATTTGGAAAATGAAAGGTGGAATCTGATTGATTTCTATGGGCACCTAAGCCAGTTGTACTTTACACCAGTTTGATAAATGATCCCAATTATGAGAAATCTAATGTGTCTGTGTAACAAACTCTGCAGAAACGAGATGCGGCTGAAAGAATTTGTCATGGTGTTCTGGGTCAATCGAAAGAGAAGCTCTACATCATGGGTGTCAAACATGCGGCCCGCGGGCCGCATGCGGCCCGCAATGAATATCTTTGCGGCCCGGCAAAGATGCAGCATCGCAGACTGCTATGTATGAGCCGGGAGAGAGGAGGGGCTGGAGTCCGTAACTAGGGGCGGGGCCCGGTGCAGTCACTGTACTCTTACACCGGGCCCCGCCGCTCACCAAAGTATTTATAAACGTGAATCCTTATCCTGTTATTAAGTTGAACTAACGCTGCCCTCTCCCATGTTCCCATGTCCCCCTTACTTAAGCTTCAATAGCAGCCAGAGAGGACAGCAGCAGTAACGTCACTCACTGACGTCGAGCGCCTGCTCCGCCCACTTTATGAATGAAGCAGGCGGAGCAGACGCGCGACGTCAGTGAGTGACGTTACTGGTGCCGTCCGCTCTGCCTGCTATGGAAGCGTGTTCGTAAGTCATGTGGGGATACAGGGGCACATGGGAACATGGGAGAGGGCAGCGTTAGTTCAACTTAATAACAGGATAAGGATTCACGTTTATAAATACTTCGGTGAGCAGAGGGCCGGTGTATTGGGGGACACTGTTATGAGGGGGATCTGTGGATGACATATAGCAGTGTCATCCACAGATCCCCCCCATAACAGTTCCATCCACAGATCCCCCCACCTCATAACAATGCCATCCACAGATATCCCACCCCATAGCAGTACCATCCACAGATATCCCACCCCATAACAGTTCCATCCACAGATCCCCCACCTCATAACAATGACATCCACAGATCCCCCATAACAGCACCATCCACAGATCCCCCACCCCATAACAATGCCATCCACAGATCCCCCATAACAGTGCCATCCACAGGTCCCCCATAACAGTGCCATCCACAGGTCCCCCATAACAGTGCCATCCACAGGTCCCCCATAACAGTGCCATCCACAGATCCCCCATAACAGTGCCATCCACAGATCCCCCATAACAGTGCCATCCACAGATCCCCCATAACAGTGCCATCCACAGATCCCCCATAACAGTGCCATCCACAGATCCCCCATAACAGTGCCATCCACAGATCCCCCATAACAGTGCCATCCACAGATCCCCCATAACAGTGCCATCCACAGATCCCCCATAACAGTGCCATCCACAGATCCCCCATAACAGTGCCATCCACAGATTCCCCCATAACAGTGCCATCCACAGATCCCCCATAACAGTGCCATCCACAGATCCCCCATAACAGTGCCATCCACAGATCCCCCATAACAGTGCCATCCACAGATCCCCCATAACAGTGCCATCCACAGGTCCCCCATAACAGTGCCATCCACAGGTCCCCCATAACAGTGCCATCCACAGGTCCCCCATAACAGTGCCATCCACAGGTCCCCCATAACAGTGCCATCCACAGGTCCCCCATAACAGTGCCATCCACAGATCCCCCATAACAGTGCCATCCACAGATCCCCCATAACAGTGCCATCCACAGGTCCCCCATAACAGTGCCATCCACAGGTCCCCCATAACAGTGCCATCCACAGATCCCCCATAACAGTGCCATCCACAGATCCCCCATAACAGTGCCATCCACAGATCCCCATAACAGTGCCATCCACAGGTCCCCCATAACAGTGCCATCCACAGATCCCCCACATGACAGTGCGTCATCCACAGATCCCCCATAATAGTGTCACGCACAGACCACCATTAATTCAAAGCCCACCAAAAGCACAACTTTTGGTTAAAAATATTTTTTTCTTATTTTCCTCCTCAAAAACCTAGGCGCGTCTTATAGTGAAGTTTAATATTTGTGTATATATATATATATTATATATATATATATATATATATATAATAATCATTCCTCCTTGGTGGTTTTATCGTGAATACATTTTCACTTTTTGATATTTGTTGATTTATTACCTAGTTGCCACGTCGGCTTGGTCTTGCGGTTTAGCTGGTTTCCTAGTAACCACAATATTTTTGCGAGCATCATTACGTCATAACGACACCTGCGGCTTCCCGTTCCCGTTTTTTTTTTTTTTTTGATGCGGCCCACATAAACTTAAATTTAGTTTTTTTGGCCCATGTTAGCCTTTGAGTTTGACATGCTTGCTCTACATGACAGGAGATGTCACTGGATGTAACAGGTATGTGATTTTGTATTCCCTTATATGTAGAGCTGGCTCACTACTGTGACCTGTGTCTCATCTTCTCCTCCAAGTCTTCTTTTATCATAATCTTATGTATTTTAAATTTGGCAACTAAAATTTAAATTTGTCACCTGCAGTTCTATGTAACAGCCCACATCACAGTGCTAACTTTCTGTGTACAGATAATGTAGTAGATGTTTTATGCAGTCCAATGTAACACCCCGCATAACACAATAGTTCACTGTGTTATGTGGGGTGTTACATAGGACTGCAGGTAACATCTATCAAATCTGTACTCAGAGAGTTATGAGATGGTGGGGGTACGACTCCTAGCACCCCCGCCAATCAGCTGTTTGAGGAGACCGTGATGTTCTAGTGAGCGCCGCAGCCTCTTTGCTCCTTACCAAACACAGCGCTGTCCATTTGATAGCACTGTGCTTGTTATTGCAACTCAGCCCCAATCATTAAGATGGGACAGAGCTGCACCAAGACCATGTGAACTATGTAATATGGCCTAGGATGAGACATACAGAAAAAATAACTAAAACTAAAATGGACGGGGGGTGGTAGATCATGCACTTAATCCGCCCTGATTGATAGGTGAAAAATAAACCAGCAATAATGATAATCCAGCAATATGTTGATTGAGAATGATCATATAAATTCATATAAGCTAATTCAGCAATCCATACACACAATTTATATATTATTTATATAGCTTGTCAACAGTCTGAGTCGTGAGTAGCTTTATAGAAAATGGGACTTCTGACAGGACTAGTGCCACTCCCGGCTTTAAGGGATAACTGTCACATTTAGACCCTAATTTAAATTTTCACAGAATCAGTTACTATTAGACTGACTTACCCCATATTTAATAAGATTCAGCCCTTAGCAACCAGTCTGCATAAAACTGCAATTTCACTATTCAGTTAAGATGGCAGTCACTGCCCTCACCCTGGTGCTAATCCCGCCTGCCCTCCCTACCCACAATGCACTGAGCTCCTCACATGCACTAGCCAGTAACAATAGCCCCCCAAAAGTGTCAGTAACCAGAGCCCTCCCCCTATAGGGTTAATCCCCTGCAGCACAAAGGGGTCCTCTTACCACATGTTGCTTTCATTTATACACTGAGCAGATGGCAGATCTCCCTTCCCTGTTGTGCGCTGCTCCAACACTGCATTCTCCAGCTCTTCTGAATGAGGGAGCGCAGGGACAGAGAGAAGTGCACACAGCCCAGGCACTGTTATCAGCTGCTGAGGAGGACCTGGCTTTAATCATTTACTTACAGTCCCTGGCTGTCAGTAATGTGACCTTGCACTCAGCCTGTACGCTGCGCGCTCCGTCTATAAACAGATAGACGGACCATGCCTAGCAACCCTATTTTAAGCACAGGTAAAACCAGGCACTGCAGGGAACAAAAATGTGGAATTAAGGGGTAATTGAATACACAGTGAAAAGTTGAAATAGGGCCAACAAGGTGATATTGCCACAATCCAATACAAAAAATAAATAAAAATGACAGTTATCAGAATAAGGCCTCATGCACACGACCGTTTTTGTGTTCCGTTCTGCAAAATGGGGTTCCGTTGTTCCGTGATCCGTTTCCGTTTTTGTTTCCGTGTGTCTTCCTTTATTTTTTGAGGATCACCAGACATGAAGGAAAGTAAAAATAAAATCTAAGTCAAGTTTGCCATGCAAATGATAGGAAAAAAAACGGATGCGGACGCGGATGACAATCTTGTGTGCCACTGCGTTTTTTTTTCACGGACCCATTGACTTGAGTGGGTCCACAAACCGTGAAAAAAATAGGACAGGTTATACTTTTTTTGACGGATTGGAACCACGGATGCGGATGACAAACGGTGCATTCGCCGAGTTTTCAACTGACCCATTGAAAATCACGAAAAACTGAACAACGGACACGGAATGAAACAATGGTCGTGTGCATGAGGCCTAACTTTGTGGATCTACAACCCATCGCTAGTAACTATAACCTGTAATATTATTACACTCCAGAAATACATCCAGGCCCCTCCTGAACTCTTTTAGTGAATTCACCATCAACACCTCCTCAGGCAGAGAGTTCCATAGTCTCACTGCTCTTACCGTAAAGAATCTTCTTCTATGTTTGCTTTCCTCTAGAAGCAGAGGATGTCCCCTCGTCACAGTCACAGTCCTGGGGATAAATTGATGAGGGGAGAGATCTCTGTACTGACCCATGTGACCCATGATATATTTATACATAGTTATTAGATCTCCCCTTAATCGTCTTTTTTCTAAAGTGAATAAAGCTAATTTTGATAATCTTTCAGGGTACGGTAGTCCACCCATTCCAGTTATTACTTTAGTTGCCCTTCTCTGAACCCTCTCCAGCTCTGCTATGTCTGCCTTGTTCACAGAAGCCCAGAACTGTACACAGTACTCCATGTGTGGTCTGACTAGTGATTTGTAAAGTTTCAAGACTATGTTCTCATCACTGGCATCAATGCCCCTTTTAATGCAATTGACACTGGTTTTTACATCTTAGTTGCTGTTCACTAAATTTCCAAAATCCTTTTCCATAGCAGTATTACCCAGTGTTTTACCATTTAGTATGGTCTGGTGACTTGCATTATTCCTTCCCATGTGCATAACCTTACATTTGTCAGTAACTTCTCTGCCACTTCTCTGCCCAAGCCTCCAATCTATCCAGATCCATCTTCAGCCGTATATTGTCCTCTTCCGTGTTAATTACTTTACACAGTTAAGTGTCAGCTGCAAAAATTTATATTTTACTGTGCAAGCCTTCTACAAGATCACTAATAAATATATTGAAGAAAATAAGGCCCAATACTGACCCCTGTGGTACCCAACTAGTGACAGTGACCCAATCTGAGTGTCTAACGTTAATAACCACTCTCTGTTTTCTATTACAGAGCCAGTTACTTACCCACATACAGACATTTTCTCCCAGTCCAAGCATTCTCATTCTATATACTAACTTTTTATGTGGTACCATGTCAAATGCTTTGGAGAAGTCAAGATATATGACATACATTGATTCACCGTGGTCAAGTCTAGAACTTACCTCCTTCATAGAAACTGATTAAATTAGTTTGACATGACCAGTCCCTCATGAAGCCATGCTGATATGGCGTTATTTACTTATTTTCATTGAGGTACTCCAAGAAAGCATCTATTGGAAAACCTTCAAACTGTTTACCCATGTTAAACTTACCGGCCTATAGTTTCCGTGCTGTTTTTGAACTCTCTTTGAATATTGGCACCACATTTGCTATGCGCCAATCCTGTGGAACACTCCCTGTCAGTATAGAGTCCTTAAATATTAATAAGGGTCTGGCTATGACATTACTTAATTCTCTTAGGATATGGGGGTGTATGCCATCTGGTCCTGGCGATTTGTCTATTTTAATCCTTTTAAGACACCACTCTACTTCTTCCTGGATCAGATAGGGCACTTTTAATGGGGAACCTACTTTTAAATTCTGCATTTCTTATGACAGTTTATTTTCCTCAGTGAACACAGTGGAGAAAAATATATTTAATAGCTTTGCTTTCTCCTCATCACTGTCTGCAGCTCCCCCCTTATCACTCTGTAAACTGCCGACACCTTCAGATTTATACTTTTTACCATTTATATAATTGAAGAACATTTTAGGGTTAGTTTTACTTTCTTTGGCTATGCATCTCTCTGTTTCTAGTTTGGCTGCTTTTATTTGTCTTTTACATATTCTATGTTTCCCTTATAGTTTTCCATGCTTCCTTGCTACCCTCCTGTTTTAGTGATGCAAATGCTTTCTTTTTGTTATTTATTGTTTTCTTTACAATTCTATTTATCCAAATTTAGTTTTTTCTTGTTCCTCTAGCTGTCCCTCTAGTCGGGTCTTGAACAAGTTGGGAAAGGTAATTGTCTTTGGTTATTGCCAAGAACCTGTTTCCTTTATGAGATGTACTGGTTTCAGTTTCCTATTCTATATCTGGGTAGTTGAAGTCCCCCATAATAACGACCTCATGATTTTCTGACTCGTCTATTTTATTTAGGCCTCATGCGCACGACCATTCGGTTTTTTGCGGTCCACAAACCGCGGATCTGCAAAAAAATCGGAAGCCGTCCGTGTGCCTTCTGCAATTTGCGGAACGGAACGGACAGCCCATTGTAGAAATGCGTATTTTTGTTCGCAAAATGGACAAGAATAGGACATCTTATTTATTTTTTTGGCGGTGCTACGGAACGGAGCAACGGATGTGGACAGCACACGGAGTGAATGGCCCCATTGAAGTGAATGGGTTCGCATCCGAGCCTTAAAAACTGCGTCTCGGATGCGGACCAAAACAATGGTCGTGTGCATGAGGCCTTAGTAGAAGATTTTCTGTGGACTCTGGTATATTAGTTGGTTTATAATAAATTCCTATTAGTATTTTATTATTGTTTTTGGCTCCATGTATTTCTACACACAGTGACTCCACATGTTCATGTCCCTCACTTATATCTTTCCGGAGTGTGGGCTTTAGACAGGACTATACATAAAGACAAACCCTTCCCTTTCTCCGGTTTTGCCATTTTTTTTTCTAAACAGACTGTAAGGCTACTTTCACACTCGCGTTTGGTGCGGATCCGTCATGGATCTGCACAGATGGATCCGTTCCGATAATACAACAGTCTGCATCCGTTCAGAACGGATCTGTTTGTATTGTCTGTAACATAGCCAAGACAGATCCGTCTTGAACACCATTGAAAGTCAATGGAGGACTGATCCGTTTTGGTTTCCGCCCCCAGAGCGGAATGGAGACTGAACGGAGGCAAACTGATGCAGTCTGAGCAGATCCTTTTCCATTTAGAATGCATTATGGCAAATCTGATCCGTTTTGGACTGCTTGTGAGAGCCCTGACCAGTCATGAATAAGAACGTTGTCGTTTGAAACGCGTAGACTGACAAGGGCATCACTGGTTATTAATCATTCTGTACCTCTGTACCTGATACATCACATGACCAAATAAAGGAACCTATGACTCCATCAATTTTGAGTGCCGGATTTCCTTCCTTTCAAACCTGAAAGTAGCCTAACCCTGTACGTTAACTGCCCAGTCATGGCCATCATCCAGCCATGTCTCATTTATTCCCACTATGTCATATTCCTCATCACACATCACTAATTTCACTTCACCAGTTTTATTAATCAGGCTTCTAGCATTAGTGTACATACAATTGAGAGGTTTATGTATACTTTTTTACCCTACACCTTTCCATATGAACTGTTCTAGTCTCTCCTTCCATGGATCAATTTTCTCTGACACAATCTGGCACAATAGAAAACGAATTCCTCTCTCATTGACTTTCAATGAAGTTCATGACAGATCCGTCTTGGCTATGTTACAGATAATGCAAACGGATCCATTCATGACTGATGCATGCGGTTGTATTATTGTAACGTATCCGTTTTTGCAGATCCATGACGGATCCGCACAAAACACGAGTGTGAAAGTAGCCTTAATGAGTAATTTGCTCACATTTTTTACTAAGATATGCACCCCCATGGCTGTTTTAGGACTGCATGCATTAGAGAAGATGTGTACTGGATTGCATTGTCAATAATGGAACACATACTACAGGGAGTGCAGAATTATTAGGCAAATGAGTATTTTGACCACATCATCCTCTTTATGCATGTTGTCTTACTCCAAGCTGTATAGGCTCGAAAGCCTACTACCAATTAAGCATATTAGGTGATGTGCATCTCTGTAATGAGAAGGGGTGTGGTCTAATGACATCAACACCCTATATCAGGTGTGCATAATTATTAGGCAACTTACTTTCCTTTGGCAAAATGGGTCAAAAGAAGGACTTGACAGGCTCAGAAAAGTCAAAAAATAGTGAGATATCTTGCAGAGGGATGCAGCACTCTTAAAATTGCAAAGCTTCTGAAGCGTGATCATCGAACAATCAAGCGTTTCATTCAAAATAGTCAACAGGGTCGCAAGAAGCGTGTGGAAAAACCAAGGCACAGAATAACTGCCCATACACTGAGAAAAGTCAAGCGTGCAGCTGCCATTGATGCCACTTGCCACCAGTTTGGCCATATTTCAGAGCAACATCACTGGAGTGCCCAAAAGCACAAGGTGTGCAATACTCAGAGACATGGCCAAGGTAAGAAAGGCTGAAAGACGACCACCACTGAACAAGACACACAAGCTGAAACGTCAAGACTGGGCCAAGAAATATCTCAAGACGAATTTTTCTAAGGTTTTATGGACTGATGAAATGAGAGTGAGTCTTGATGGGCCAGATGGATGGGCCTGTGGCTGGATTGGTAAAGGGCAGAGAGCTCCAGTCCGACTCAGACGCCAGCAAGGTGGAGGTGGAGTACTGGTTTGGGCTGGTATCATCAAAGATGAGCTTGTGGGGCCTTTTCGGGTTGAGGATGGAGTCAAGCTCAACTCCCAGTCCTACTGTCAGTTTCTGGAAGACACCTTCTTCAAGCAGTGGTACAGGAAGAAGTCTGCATCCTTCAAGAAAAACATGATTTTCATGCAGGACAATGCTCCATCACACACATCCAAGTACTCCACAGCGTGGCTGGAAAGAAAGGGTATAAAAGAAGAAAATCTAATGACATGGCCTCCTTGTTCACCTGATCTGAACCCCATTGAGAACCTGTGGTCCATCATCAAATGTGAGATTTACAAGGAGTGAAAACAGTACACCTCTCTGAACAGTGTCTGGGATGCTGTGGTTGCTGCTGCACGCAATGTTGATGGTGAACAGATCAAAACACTGACAGAATCCATGGATGGCAGGCTTTTGAGTGTCCTTGCAAAGAAAGGTAGCTATATTGGTCACTGATTTGTTTTTGTTTTGTTTTTGAATGTCAGAAATGTATATTTGTGAATGTTGAGATGTTATATTGGTTTCACTGGTAAAAATAAATAATTGAAATGGGTATATATTTGTTTTTTGTTAAGTTGCCTAATAATTATGCACAGTAATAGTCACCTGCACACACAGATATCCCCCTAAAATAGCTAAAAACAAACTAAAAACTACTTCCAAAAATATTCAGCTTTGATATTAATTAGTTTTTTGGGTTCATTGAGAACATGGTTGTTGTTCAATAATAAAATTAATCCTCAAAAATACAACTTGCCTAATAATTCTGCACTCCCTGTAATGGGGATTAAGCAAGAAAAGAGAAAAAAAAATATATAGTGCAGTGATAAGCAACTGATTTAGTGTAGTCCCCTCCTAAAGTCCCTGAATCTCAAGTCACCTAATCTTAACTCACACACTACAAACACACACTGGAAATCAAAGTGCAGCTCCCAAACAACTTCAAACCAGACTGGTTTTTTTCCCTCTGTATTTACTGAGCTCCGTGTTGTCCTGTCTTCTCACTGTGCATGCCCAGCACTGATATAACTACTGTGTAACTAATATTCTTTTTATTGCAAAAATATTCACCCCCCTTGACTTTTTTCATGTTTTGGTGCCTCACAACCTGGAATTAACATGGATTGTTTAAGGATTTGCATAATTTAATTTACAGAACATGCCCACAACTTTGAAGATGTTAGTTTTTTTTATTTATTGTGAAGCAAACAACATATAGGACAAAATAACAGAAAAAAGTCAATGTGCATAACTATTCACACCCCTAAAGTCAATACTTTGTAGAGCCACCTTTTCCCCAGCAATCACAGCTCCAAGTCACTTTAGATAAGTCTCTATGAGCTTCCCACATCTTACCACTGGGAGTTTTGCCCATTCCTCCTTGCAAAACTGCTCCAGCTCCTTCAAGTTGGATGGTTTGCGCTTGTGAACAGCAATCTTTAAGTCTGACCACTGATTTTCTATTGGATTGCAATCTGGGCTTTGACTAGGCCATTCCAACACTTTTACATTTTTCCCCTTTAACCACTCAAGTGTTGCTTTAGCAGTGTGTTTGGGGTCATTGTCCTGCTGGAAGGTGAACCTCTGTCCTAGCCTCAAATCACGCACAGAGTGGTACAAGTTTTGCTGAAGAATATCCCTGTATTTAGCACCATCCATCTTTCCCTCAACTCTGACCAGTTTCCCAGTCCCGGCTGCTGAAAAACATGCCCACAGCATGATGCTGCCACCACCATGTTTCACTGTGGGGATGGTGTTTTTGGGTGATGTAATGTGTTGTGTTTGTGCCAGACATAGTGTTTTCTTTGATGGACAAAAAGTTCAATTTTAGTCTCATCAGACCAGATCACCTTCCTCCATACATTTTGGGAGTCTCCCACATGCCTTTTCGCAAGCTCACAATGTGCCCTTTTTGTTTTTTGCTGAAAGTAATGGCTTTCTTCTGGCCACTCTGCCATAAAGCCCAACTCTATGAGGTGTATGGCTTATTGTCATCCTATTATACAGATACTCCAGTCTCTGCTGTGGAACTCCCTTAGGTCTCTGTGCTGGCATGCTTGTCAGGTTTGCTGTTGTGCTATGTTCTTTCCATTTGGTTATGATATATTTTATGGTGCTCCTGGGGATCATCAAAGATTTGGATATTTTTTTATAACCTAACCATGACTTGTACTTCTCAACAACATTGTCCCTTACTTGTTTGAAGAGTTCCTTGGTCTTCATGGCAGTGTTTGGTTAGTGATGCCTCTTGCTTAGGTGTTGCAGCCTCTGGGGCATTTAAAAAAAGGTGTGTATATGTAATGACAGATCATGTGACACTTAGATTGCACACAGAATGACATTATATTCCAAATTATGTGACTTCTGAAGGTAATTGGTTGCACCAGAGCTTTTTATGGGCTTCCTAACACAGGGGGTTAATACATACGTGCATGCCAATTTTCTGTTTTATATTTATAAACTATAGTTTTATTTATATATTTTTCTCATTTCACTTCACCAACTTAGACTATTGTGTTCTGATCCATTACATTAAATTCTAATTAACAAAACATTGAACTTAAGGCTGTAATGTAACAAAACGAAAAAAGTCAAGGTGGGTGAATACTTTTGCAAGGCAAGCTTACTTTTTCTGGGTCTCCTCAGATGTTTTGCTATTTTCATTTCTAGTTTGCTGGATCTTTGCAGTGCAATACATTTCAAAAAGTCCTCATTAGTGTGGCGTTTGTATGACAACACGGAGCTCATTGCGTGGTCTGACAGAGGGACCGGGCATCACAACACAGCATATTTAACCCCTTAAGGACCTGCACCGTACATGTACGGTGCTTTGGACGTGACTTAAGGACCAGCGCCGTAAATGTCTGGCGGGCTGATCAGGCGGGTGCAGGAACTACGCCCTCAGGTGAACAAGTCAAACAAATAAAATAAAAACTGTGCAAAAAATTTTTGGGGGTCATCTTAAATCGCTAAAGTGCAACACGAAGCGAACAAAAAGTCATACGCACTCCAAAATCACCCCAATCAGAATATGGAGACACTAAAACATGATTTTTTTTGTTTGTTTAAAAAATGCTGTTATTGTTTAAAACTTAGATAAATAAATAAATGTAAACCTATTAGGTATCGCCACATCTGTAAGAACCTGCTGTATAAAAATATCACATGAACTAACCCCTCAGGTGAACATCATAAAAAAAAAAAATGTGTCAAAAAAGCCATTTTTTGTCACCATACATCACAAAAAGTATAATACCAAGCGATCAAAAAGTCATATGCACCCCAAATCTCATTCCACAAAAAATGAGACCCTACCTAAAACAATCGCCCCAAAAAAACTATGGCTCTCAGAATATGGAGACACTAAAACATAATTTTTTTTTTGTTTCCAAAATGCTTTTATTGTGTAAAATTTATATAAATAAAAAAAAGTACACATATTAGGTATTGCCACGTCCGTAAGAACCTGCTGTATAAAAATATCACATGACCTAATCCCTCAGGTGAACACAGTAAAAAAAAAATGACATACAGTCGCCCAAAAAAAAAAAAGGGCTTTCAGAATATGGAAACATTTAAAAATCATAAAAAAAAATGAAATATTATGTTAAGTTGAAACAAACAACAAAGAAAAGTAGTCATATTTCATATTGTCGTGTCCTCAACAGCCTGCTCTACAAAAATACCACATGATCCTTGCGGCAGAGGATTCGGGCAGGCAGTTCTGTCGCCGGAACTGCCTGCCGGGTCTGTCAAACGTATGCAAACTGATTGTATTTGTCAGATGAATCCTAATCCTTATGACCAGTGCATTGAAATGACGGATCCGTCTCTCCGATGTCATCCGGAAAAACGGATCCGGCATTTATTTTTTTCACTTTTTTTAGGTCTGAGCATGCGCAGACCGCAATGCCGGATCCGTTTTGCCGGAACAATCAGGTCCGGATCCGGCATTAATGCATGTCAATGGAAAAAAAATGCTGGATCCATCATTTAGGCAAGTGGTCCGGAATTTTGGACGGAGATAATACTGCAGCATTCTGCGGTATTGTCACCATCCTGAAAAGGCGACAAGACTAAACTGAAGACTTCCTGATTCATCCTGGACGGATTGCTCTCCATTCAGAATGCATTAGGATAAAACTGATCAGTTCTTTTCCGGTATTGAACCCCTAGTATGGAACTCCGGAAAAGAATATTGCTAGTGTGAAAGTACCCTAACCAATGAGATGGACATTGTAAATAACAAAAAATAAAAAGTGCCAAAACAGCTATTTTTGGTTACCTTGCCTCACAAAAAGTGTAATATAGAGCAACCAAAAATCATATGTACCCTTAAACAAAACTGCCACCTTATCCCGTAGTTTCCAAAATAGGGTCACTTTTTGGGAGTTTCTACTCTAGAGGTGAATCAGGCAGTTTTAAATATTACATGGCAACTTAAAATTATCCCAGTGAAATCTGCTTTCCAAAAACCATATGACGTTCCTTTCCTTCTGCGCCCTGCCGTGTGCCCGTGCAGCATTTTACGACCACATCCAGTATGGGGTGTTTCTCTAAACTAAAGATTCAGTGTAATAAATATTGTGTTTTGTTTGTCTGTTAATTCTTGCTTTGTTAGCGGAAAAAAAGGGATTAAAATTGAAAAACTGCCCAAAAAGTTAAATGCAATTTCCCTTTAAGGGTTAACAAAGTTTGTCAAATCAGTTTTAAATACCCTGAGTGGTTTAGTTTCTAAATTGGCACCATTTATGGGTGGTTTCTATTATGACGGCCCACATAATGACTTCAGACCTTAACCACTCCTTAAAAATTGGGTCTGGGAAATGTTCTTAATAATTTTAAGATTTACTTCTAAACTTATAAGCCTTCTAACGTCCCACTAAAAGAAAATGTCATTTACAAAATGATCTAAACATAAAGTAGACATATGGGAAATGTAAAGTAACTATTTTAGGAGGTATCGCTATCCTTTTTAAAAGCAGAGGAATTGAAATTTTTAAAATTGCTAATTCTTCCGAATTTTTGGGAAATTTGGTATTTTTTTATAAATTAAAATGAAATATTTTGACTCAACTTTACCACGGTCATGAAGTACAATATGTGACAAGAAAACTGTCTCAGAATGGCTTCGATAAGTAAAAGCGTTTGAAAGTTATCATCACAGAAAGTGACACATGTCAGATTTGCAAAAAATTGCCTGGTCCTTAAAGGATAACTGTCACATTTAGACCCTAATTTCAATTTTCATATATGTAGTTACTAATAACATGATATTCCAGAATCGGTTACTATTAGACTGACTTACCCCATATTTAATAAGATTCAGCCCTTAGCAACCAATCTGCATAAAACTGCAATTTCACTATTCAGTTAAGATTGCCGCCACTGCCCTCACCCTGAGGCTAATACCACCGACCCTCACTACCCACAATGCATTGAGCTCCTCACATGCACTAGCCAGTAACAATAGCCCCCCAAAAGTGTCAGTAACCAGAGCCCTCCCCCTTAAAGGGTTAATCTCCTGCAGCACAAAGGGGTCCTCTTACCACATGTTGCTTTCATTTATGCACTGAGCAGATGGCAGATCTCCCTTCCCTGTTGTGCGCTGCTCCAACTCTGCATTCTCCAGCTCTGCTGAGTGAGGGAGTGTCTGCCAAGGGACAGGGAGAAGTGCACACATCCTAGGCACTGTTATCAGCTGGGGCAGGGCTTTAATCATTTACTTACTGTCCCTGGCTGTCAGTAATGTGAGCCTGCACACTGCGTGCTCCGTCTATCAACAGATAGACAGACCATGCCTAGCAACCCTATTTTAAGCACAGGTAAAAATAAGCAGTACAGGGAACAAAAATGTGGAATTTAGGGGTAATTGAATACACAGTGAAAAGTTGAAATAGGGCCACTAAGGTGATATTAATCATCACAATCCAATACTCCCAAATACAACAGTTATCCTTTAACCCCTTAAGGGCTCAGCCCTATTTCACCTTAAGGACCAGGCCATTTTTTGCAAATCTAACCAGTGTCACTTTAAGTGTTAATAACTTTAAAACGCTTTGACTTATCCAAGCCATTCTAAGATTGTTTTTTCGTCACATATTGTACTTGATGACACTGGTGAAATGAAGTTAAAAAAACATTTTTATTTATAAAAAAAATACAAAATTTACCCACATTTTTGAAAAAATTGCTAATTTCTAAGTTTCAATTTTTCTACTTCTATAATACATACTAATACCTCCAAAAATAGTTATTACTTTACATTCCCCATATGTCTACTTCATGTTTGGATCTTTGGGAATGATATTTTATTTTTGGGGGATGTTACAAGGCTTAGAAGTTTAGAAGCAAATCTTGAAATTTTTCAGAAATTTTCAAAAACCCAATTTTTAGGGACCAGTTCAGGTCTGAAGTCACTTTGCGAGGCTTACATAATAGAAACCACCCCATTCTAGAAACTACATCCCTCAAGGTATTCAAAACTGATTTTACAAACTTTGTTAACCCTTTAGGTGTTCCACAAGAATTAATGGAAAATAGAGATACAATTTCAAAATTTAACTTTTTGGGCAGATTTTCCATTTTAATAATTTTGTTCCGGTTACAAAGCAAGGGTTAACTGCCAAACCAAACTCAATATTTATGGCCCTGATTCTGTAGTTTACAGAAACACCCCATATGTGGTCCTAAACCGCTGTACGGCACACGGCAGGGCGCAGAAGGAAAGGAATGCCATACGGTTTTTGGAAGGCAGGTTTTGCTGGACTGTTTTTTTTAACACCATGTCCCATTTGAAGCCCCCCTTGATGCACCCCTAGAGTAGAAACTCCATAAAAGTGACCCCATCTAAGAAACTACATCTCTCAAGGTATTCAAAACTGATTTGACAAACGTTGTTAACCCTTTAGGTGTTCCTCAAGAGTTATTGGCAAATGGAGATGACATTTCAGAATTAAAATTTTTTGGCAAATTTTCCATTTTAATCCATTTTTCTCAGTAACAAAGCAAGGGTTAGCAGCCAAACAAAACTCAATATTTATGGCCCCAATTCTGTAGTTTACAGAAACACCCCATATGTGGTCGTAAACAGCTGTACAGGCACACGGCAGGGCGCAGACGGAAAGGAATGGCATACGGTTTGTGGAAGGCAGATTTTGCTGGACTGTTTTTCTTTACACCATGTCCCATTTGAAGCCCCCCTGATGCACCCCTAGAGTAGAAACTCCAAAAAGTGGCCCCATTTTAGAAACTACGGGGTAGGGTGGCAGTATTGTTGGTACTAGTTTAGGGTACATATGATTTTTGGTTGCTCTATATTACACTTTTTGTGAGGCAAGATAACAAGAAATAGCTATTTTGGCACTGTTTTTATTTTTTGTTATTTAAAACATTCATCTGACAGGTTAGATCATGTAAAATTTTTATAGACCAGGTTGTTACTGATTTTGCTATACCTAATGTGTATACTTTCTATTTATTTTTGTACGTTTTACACAATGATTTCATTTTTGAAGAAAAAAAATAAAAATCATGTTTTAGTGTTTCCATAGTCTGAGAGCCATAATTTTTTCAGTTTTTTGGCGTTTACCTTGGGTAGGGTATGATTTTTGCAGGATGAGATGACGGTTTTATTGGCACTATTTTGGGTTGCGTATGACTTTTTGATCGAGGGGTTAGGTCATGTGATATTTTTATAGAACTGGTAGATAACGACGCGGCGATACCTAATATGTATCCTTTTTTATTTATTTATGTAAGTTTTACACAATAATATAATTTTTGAAACAAAAAAAAATCATGCTTTATTGTCTCCATATTCTGAGAGCCATAGTTTTTTCATTTTTTGGGCGATTATCTTAGGTAGGGTCTCATTTTTTGCGGGATGACAGTTTGATTGGCACTATTTTGGGGTGCATATGACTTTTTGATCGCTTGCGATTGCACTTTTTGTAATGTAAGGTGACAATTTTTGTTTTATATAGCACAGTTTTTATTTTTTACGGTGTTCATCTGAGAGGTTAGGGTATGTGATATGTTTATAGAGCCGGTCGATACGAACGCGGCGATAACAAATATGTATACTTTCTTTTTTATTTATGTAAGTTTTACACAATAATAGCTTTTTTCAAACAAAAAAAATGATGTTTTAGTGTCTCCATATTCTGAGCCATAGTTTATTTATTTTTTGGGCGATTGTCTCAGGTAGAGGCTAATTTTTTTGCGGGATGAGGTGACGGTTCGATTGTTACTATTTTGGTGGGCAAACACCTTTTTGATCGCTTGCTATTGTATTTTTTGTGATGTAAAGTGACAAAAAATTGTTTATTTAGCACAGTTTTAATTTTTTATGGTGTTCATCTGAGGGCTTAGGTCATGTGATATATTTATATAGCTGGTCTATACGGACGCTGCAATACCTAATATGTATACTTTTTTAGTTTATTTGGGGAAAATTGCATTTTTGTTTATTTTTACTTGAAACTTAAAATTTTGAGGGGGGAAACTTTTTTTTCACAAATTTTTTTGTCCCACTATGGGACTTGAACTTTTGGGGGTATATTCCTTTACAATGCATTCCAATAATTATGTACTGGAATGCATTGGCTTTATGAGTAATAAAGTGTATTACTCATACAGCTTCCGGGGCCTGTGAGATCCAGGGGGCTGGATCTCACAGGCTCTTCACCTGAAGGCAGCGAAGATGCCTCAGGAAGGCATCGCGCTGCCTTCCATGCCATCGGGCCCCCCCCCCACAGCCCCATGGGGACCCGTTGGCACCGCCACTGCACTATAGAAAGCTGCAAACTGCAGGTCTGAATTGACCTGCGGTTTGCGGCAATCGCCGACACAGGGGGTCACGGGACCCCCCCCCGCGCATTTAGCCAAGGTGCCTGCTTAATGATTTGAGCAGGCACCTTGTACCGATCACCACCCGCCGGGCGGTGGTGATCGGAACAACACATGACATAGCGGTACGTCATGTGTCCTTAAGGACTCGGGAAACATGCCGTACCGGTACGTCATGTGTCCGTAAGGGGTTAAGTTGAAAAATGGCAGGGTCTTGAACGGGTTAAACACCAAGCAATACAGAGTTTCTGCAATTTTTCAGATTATTTTAATGTAATCTTCTTTTATTGTTTGTTATTATTTTAGTTTTTCTCTATTAATATTAATCTGTTTGTGATTTGTATTTCTTATAGCCCTGTGCCTTTACTGTTTTGACTTTTTTTTTACAAAGTATAAAATGCAAGTGGTTTCATATAAATTTTAAGCATAATACACTTAGAGAATATATAACAACTATTCCAATATTTCTAAGACTATAACACTCTTGTGTAGTCATATAATTAATTGTTGTTTTGACCACAAAGGCCCTGTGGTGGATTTTTGTACTAGCAACATGTGGGCTTAACTTGAATACACTGTATATGTTTTATTGTTTTTCTTGTCACATCAATTTTTGTATTAACCTGTACTGCTAAAAAATAATTTTTATGGATTAGTGTAAATGTAGAATCAGACATACATTATTTTTTACCGTATTGTGAAGTTTGTGGCTGATTTGTGGGTAGTCTACAGGCTAAGCGCTAATAAATCCATTCATATTAGTTGGATGGATTAGTTGGTGAGTAACTATAGTATCTATGTTGCAGTGCACATTTGTATATAGTGTAGCATATAAATATTTTTTTTCATGTTACACATACAAACTTAAAGGATAACTGTCACACTTAGACCCTAATTTCAATTTTCATATACAGGGAGTGCAGAATTATTAGGCAAGTTGTATTTTTGAGGATTAATTTTATTATTGAACAACAACCATGTTCTCAATGAACCCAAAAAACTCATTAATATCAAAGCTGAATATTTTTGGAAGTAGTTTTTAGTTTGTTTTTAGTTTTAGCTATTTTAGGGGGATATCTGTGTGTGCAGGTGACTATTACTGTGCATATTTATTAGGCAACTTAACAAAAAACAAATATATACCCATTTCACTTATTTATTTTTACCAGTGAAACCAATATAACATCTCAACATTCACAAATATACATTTCTGACATTCAAAAACAAAACAAAAACAAATCAGTGACCAATATAGCCACCTTTCTTTGCAAGGACACTCAATCGATGGATTCTGTCAGTGTTTTGATCTGTTCACCATCAACATTGCGTGCAGCAGCAACCACAGCCTCCCAGACACTGTTCAGAGAGGTGTACTGTTTTCCCTCCTTGTAAATCTCACATTTGATGATGGACCACAGGTTCTCAATGGGGTTCAGATCAGGTGAACAAGGAGGCCATGTCATTCGTTTTTCTTCTTTTATACCCTTTCTTGCCAGCCACACTGTGGAGTACTTGGACGCGTGTGATGGAGCATTGTCCTGCATGAAAATCATGTTTTTCTTGAAGGATGCAGACTTCTTCCTGTACCACTGCTTGAAGAAGGTGTCTTCCAGAAACTGGCAGTAGGTCTGGGAGTTGAGCTTGACTCCATCCTCAACCCGAAAAGGCCCCACAAGCTCATCTTTGATGATACCAGCCCAAACCAGTACTCCACCTCCACCTTACTGGCGTCTGAGTCGGACTGGAGCTCTCTGCCCTTTACCAATCCAGCCACAGGCCCATCCATCTGGCCCATCAATAACTAAAAATCTGAAAACAGTAGGCTACATTTGTATTCAGCCCCCTTTACTCTGATACCCCGAAATAAAATCCAATGTGGCCAATTGCCTTCAGAAGTCACTTAATTAGTAAACACAGTCCACCTTTGTCTAATTTTTTCTCATAATAGCTACTGAAGTTTTAGGGGTTTGTTAGTGAATATTAGTGATCAAACAGTATCATGAAAACCAAGGAACATACCACACAGGTCAAGGATAAAGTTGGGGAGCAGTGTAAATCAGGGATAGATAATAAAAAAAATATTCCAAGCTCTGAATATCTCACGGAGAACTGTTCAATTCAGAGAAAAATGGAAGGCGTATGGTACAACTGCAAACCTAGTCATGTATTCCACAAATCTGGCCTTTATGGAAGAATGGCAAGAAGAAAGCCATTCTTGCAAGCATGCTATAAGAAGTTCCCTTTGCAGTTTACAACAAGCCATCTAGTGCACATAGAAAACGTGGAACAAGGTTCTCTGGTCAGATGAGACCAAAGTTCACATTTTTGGCCTGAATGCAAAACTCTATGTGTTGCAGAAAACTAACACTGCACATAACCCTGAACACACCATCCCCACAGTGAAACATGGTGGTAGCAGCATCATGCTATGGGTTCGGTGTGGTTCATTGTGACGTGGTTTGCCATGCAGGCTGGCTCATACCTTTTGTGTACTGGCTGCTGGTGTTTCTGTGTAGGCTGGTTGCTTTTGGCTGCGTGCTGGCTGCTGTATCTAGTGTGAACCTGCCTGTGTGTGTGTACCCCCTTTGGCTGTATCGTCTCCTTGTGGTTATGTCAGCTTGGTTGCGCTCTTGCATACTGGCTGCGGTGTTCCATGCATGCTGGTTGCTAGGGGCAATGTCCTGTATCGCAGCTAGGTATGCTATGGTTTCTGGTTACCCCTTCCTGTTTGGTTCTGATGGGGTTAACCGTTCGTGCGTGTGGCCTTTAAGGTGTGCTAGTTAGGCTATTTCTGCATTTGAGTGTTGAGTGTTGAGGTCAGTCTTTGTCAGTCTGTCTTTGTCTTGTCTTGTGGGTGCTTCATCCTTCTGCTCAGTGAGGTCAGTCTTGGTTAGTCTGTTCTGTCTTGTCATGTGGGTGTTTCACCCTTCTGCTCTGTGTAGTCTGTCTGTCTACGTTTGTTTTGCCAGGTTTTGCGCTTTGCTGCTGACCCAAGGGGTCCTACCATCTACACTTTGGTGTGTTCCGCCTGGTTCTGTATTGATGTCTTATGGTCCTGTACCTTTCCTTGTATCTGTCCTGTATTTGTATGGCCTAGCAGAGCTTATCTGTGTCTGGATAGCCTAACAGAGCTTATCTGCGTCTGGATAGCCTAGCAGAGCTTATTTGTGTCTAGATAGCCTAGCAGAGCTGATCTGCATATGTTCCTGTTCATGTCTGTTCATGCCTGTTCCTGTTCATGTCTGTTCCTGACTGTTTCTGTTCATATTTGTATGGTAGTCCTTACTGCTTCTGGTGTTCTGTTCATGTCTGTCGATGTCCGCCTTCGGAAGAGGGTTCCTGTTTTCCCCGGAGGGGGAGAGCCCATATGCTCTCTCTGTTCTGTGCAGCTCTGCATGGGGCTGCTTTGCTTCTATTGCTTGCAGCACAGGTAACTGCTTCTGTCTCTGCTCTGCTTGTTTTGTGCAGCTCTTCCTGGGGTCGCCTTGCTTCTATTGTGCTTGGGGCAGAGGTACCTGCTTCTGCCTCCGTTCTGTTCTGCCTCTCTGTCTGTGGACTCAATGTACTGTCGGTACCTTGTCTGGTATCTCCGTGCCGCCTGTTCCTACTGCCACCGACTCGGTTTACACTCTGGCGTAGCCCCCTGGCAACTACCTACTACCCAAGCCTAGCCTCACCATCTGAGGCTCTAGTGAAGACCAGGTAGCTGCTTAGTTACGCCCCCTTAGTTACGAGTATTGGTAGTCAGTGGCACAGTGGGACCACTTCCACTAATCTGTTCATCATTGAGGTCTTTTGTTATGGTCCTTGTCAAGTGTCTTGGTTCTTTAGTAAATAGTTATGTGTTCCGTGGTCCTTGGCCTGTTTTCCTTGTATCCTGCTCGTACATATATCGTCCCGGAGGTCCTCCTGGGGACATCTGGCACATGACACACGGAAGCTGGTCAAAGTTGATGGGAAGATGGATGGAGCTAAATACAGGGCAATCCTGGAGGAAAACCTGGTAGAGGCTGCAACAGACTTGATACAGTGGAAGAGATTCACCTTCCAGCAGGACAACTACCTTAACAATACAGCCAGAGCTACAATGGAATGGTTTAGATAAAAGCATATTCATGTGCTCGAATGGCCCAATTAAAATCCAGACCTACCGTATTTTTTGCCCTATAAGACGCACCGGCCCATAAGACGCACCTAGGTTTCAAAGGACAATAAGAAAATAATATTTTTCATTAGACCTCAGGTCAGATTAGCAGTCAGACCCCCAATGTTAATCAGACTTCAATTGACAGCCCCAATCAGACCCCCAATGTTAACATGTCACGGATGTGGGAGGGAGCACCACACCAACAACATGAGGAAAGGGAAAAGGAACTAGGCCTCAAAGCTAGGGAAAGGGAAATCCTAACCCTAGCCCTGACTCCTATCCTTATGAACTGACCTTGAGGGTAGGAATCTTCATACACTGGAACCTGAGACCCTGGAAACTGAATTGCCCTAGAGTGGTGTCTGGGCTTGAGATGGCCTGTTCCTTCCAATATGAAAGAAAAAGTTGAAAGATAATAAAGATGCGCATATGAGACGCACAGGAGTGGAAGAGACCACAGAAGGTGGTGCTCACAGTAAAGAGGATTTGCCCCTCCTCTGACGAATTAAACAATGAGATAAAAATACTGGGCACTCTCTCTGTAGGTAGAACCATGCAATTTAAAACAGCCCCTCCTGATGAAGCAATAAAGCGAAACGCGCGTCGAGGAGCGCACGCCAAACCGAGCCAGCCCACACTTATACAGCACTGAATACAGGGTAAGAAAAAGAGATTTTGATCGGCCTGATTACATACACCGCAGCATTAGTTGATATACCTTACAGGTTGTATGGTGTCGGCCACAATAGAAGAATACTATCTATACCCTATCTATACCCATGCTAGATGCACTGTAGGTTCAGATAGCTGTGAGTACAGCCAGAGCCAGCTTTGATATTTTATGCTGACCTGGGCGCCTTCACACAGCTTTCTGACAGCAACATAGCTGAATGTATAGCGATCATTAACTGCTAATAAGTGATGTTGATGTGGACTGTCTTTTATGGCACTCTGTATGATCTCTGCATTCATGTTTTTTGTATATGTCTTTTATGTCATTTAATAAAAAAACTATTTTAAAGGATATCATATAGTACCGATTTCTCTTTGGTTGATGTAATTTAAAACATATGCAATATGCAATCAATATTGATTTAATGACATATAAGAACAACCATACGATTTATTAACATATACGAATAAGATATATCCTAAAAACTTGGCACATACAGTACAGACCAAAAGTTTGGACACACCTTCTCATTCAAAGAGTTTTCTTTATTTTCATGACTATCAAAATTGTAGATTCACACTGAAGGCATCAAAACTATGAATTAGCACATGTGAAATTATATACATAACAAAAAAGTGTCACCTTTTTCTTTGATTACTGCTTTGCACACTCTTGGCATTCTCTTGATGAGCTTCAATAGGTAATCACCTGAAATGGTCTTCCAACAGTCTTGAAGGAGTTCCCAGAGATGCTTAGCACTTGTTGGCCCTTTTGCCTTCACTCTGCGGTCCAGCTCACCCCAAACCATCTCGATTGGGTTCAGGTCCGGTGACTGTGGAGGCCAGGTCATTGGCGCAGCACCCCATCACTCTCCTTCATGGTCAGATAGCCCTTACACAGCCTGGAGGTGTGTTTGGGGTCATTGTCCTGTTGAAAAATAAATGATGGTCCAACTAAACGCAAACCGAATGGAATAGCACATTTTGAAAAATAGGAGAAGCAACATCTGAATGAGAAATTGGAACCAGCAAAGGATTTCATATAAAAAGAACCTTTTAAGGGGGATTGATTACCACTGAGGAAGTGGCAATATTAAACCCCGAAATGCGTTTGGCCCAAGACCCCTATTTTATCCATATGAACCTGTGCTGAATATATGCTGAATATATGTTGAAATCATCCCAGCTTGATCTTGAAAAAGACCGGAATATCCTGCAAGTAACGAGGACCTGGCACGCTGACTAACCAAGATCGCAGCACGAGAATACTACTTATCGTGACTGCAGACTGAATCCAGCATGGAAGCAGGTAACCAAAGGCTCGGAGGACATGGCTCTTCAGTGTTACGGAGCGGTGCCCAGAGCGATCCAGACCGGTGGCAGAAGCAACCTGGGAGTAAAAGTTTCTACAAACACAGTGGACCGGAATTTCAGCAGTTGAAGATTTTAACAGTAATCATCGAGCAGTGAGTAACAGCGGGACGCCGCTTTAAATACTCACTGTGAACAGTTTGTTTAGAGATTCAGTAACTTTGTTTCTATTAGTGGATCCAGATACACTATTGAAGTGAATACAGGGGATACATTAAGATCCCAAACAATATTCAAAACGGCCGTTATAATACCAAGCTGTAATTGGGATCCAACTGTTATGAGCCGCAGAGTGAATACATTGTTGGACTGACATTTATTTATCCACAATCTTAGGCATTTTAAATTCTTAACTTTGAATGCACCATTTTTAAGGTTGTCCCATTGCTATATGTATTAGATGTATGTGCCACGTTTTTAGGATATATCTTATTCGTATATGTTAATAAATCGTATGGTTATTCTTATATGTCATTAAATCAATATTGATTGCATATTACATATGTTTTAAATTGCATGGTTCTACCTACAGAGAGAGTGCCCAGTATTTTTATCTCATGAAAGAACAAGTGTCTCCCTGAGGCCTAGTAACAAAAGACAGGGGGAAACAGCAAAATATAAAACGAAGCAACATTTAACTTCTGAAGTAAATGGACGAGCAGGAACTCAGAGGATAACCACACACCCGCACTTCCAATACCAAACTGAAGCTATCAACTGCATAGCATGATGGGTGAAGCCAGACTAAATAGGGGAGTTGGAATGACCACTAAACTACACCTGGTCATTACCAGCAACCACACTAAAACCAGTGAAACGAAAGAGGCTGTCAGATCACATCACGTGCAGCAAGTCTCTTGTTAGCCATATGTTTATACTTGTTGCCCATCTTTTTCAGATTATTTTGAATTGTCCGCCAAATAGATGGCAAAGAAGAGGAAAATAGTTCCTCTTCAGGTATACCAGAAGTCTCAGTGCCAGAAAATTTTGGGTATAATTCCCAAAAACGGCGACTTATCAGTGGACTCCTGTCTACGGTTATTTATGGCAAACTCGGCTAAAGACAAAAATGAACACCACACCTCCTGATTCTCTTAGACAAAGCATCTCAAGTAAGTCTCCAGATTCTGATTAGTGTGTTCAGTCTATCCATTCGACTGAGGGTAAAAGAGAAGAACAATAGTACCCCCAGACGAGTACAGAACGCCTTCCAGATTTTGTAAACAAACTGAGTCCCCCTATCAGACACCACATCAGAAGGGATACCATGTAATTTCACAATGTTATCGACAAACACTTGTGCTAGAGTGCATTAGGTAGACTTGGCAATGCTCCATTTTACTGAAGAGAGATCAACAACCACCAAAATCACTGTTTTTCCTGAAGAATTCGGTAAATCTGTGATAAAATCCATGGATAAATGAGTCCAGGGACGGGATGGGCAACGGAAGTAAAGATCCGGAAGGCCGAGTATGTCACCTTAGCATGTGCATAAGTTCTACAAGCTGACACATAGTCCTCAACACACTTACACAAACCCGGCCACGAGAATCTACGAGAGATGAGATCGACCATGTATCTGCTCCCAGGGTGTCCTGTGAAAACCGTACAGGGATGTTGCTTGAACACCTTGTGACATAATTCAGAAGGGACAAACAACTTCCCCGGAGGCAAGAATCCGGTGCATCTCCCTGAGCCTTGAACACCTCTGTTTCAAGGTCGGGATATACGCCGGATATTACTACCCCTTCAGACAATATCAGACCAGGATCTTCCGAATCACCCCCCCAGGAAAGCTACGCAACAAAGTATTAGCATTGACTAGAGTTGAGCGGACACCTGGATGTTCGGGTTCGAGAAGTTTGGCCGAACTTCCCGGAAATGTTCGGGTTCAGGATCCGAACCCGATCCGAACTTCGTCCCGAACCCGAACCCGAACCCCATTGAAGTCAATGGGGACCCGAACTTTTCGGCATTAAAAAGGCTGTGAAACAGCCCAGGAAAGAGCTAGAAGGCTGCAAAAGGCAGCAACATGTAGGTAAATCCCCTGCAAACAAATGTGGATAGGGAAATGAATAAAAATAAAAATAAAATAAATAAAAATTAACCAATATCAATTGGAGAGAGGTCCCATAGCAGAGAATCAGGCTTCACGTCAGCCACCACTGTAACAGTCCATTGTCATATATTTAGGCCCAGCACCCAGGCAGAGGAGAGAGGTCCCGTAACAGAGAATCTGGCTTCATGTCAGCAGAGAATCAGTCTGCATGTCATAGCAGAGAATCAGGCTTCACGTCAGCCACCACTGTAACAGTCCATTGTCATATATTTAGGCCCAGGCACCCAGCCAGAGGAGAGAGGTCCCGTAACAGAGAATCTGGCTTCATGTCAGCAGAGAATCAGTCTGCATGTCATAGCAGAGAATCAGGCTTCACGTCAGCCACCACTGTAACAGTCCATTGTCATATATTTAGTCCCAGCACCCAGGCAGAGGAGAGAGGTCCCGTAACAGAGAATCTGGCTTCATGTCAGCAGAGAATCAGTCTGCATGTCATAGCAGAGAATCAGGCTTCACGTCACCCAACATTGGAACAGTCCATTGGCATATATTTAGGCCCAGGCACCCAGACAGAGGAGAGAGGTCCCGTAACAGAGAATCTGGCTTCATGTCAGCAGAGAATCAGTCTGCATGTCATAGCAGAGAATCAGGCTTCACGTCAGCCTCCACTGTAACAGTCCATTGTCAGATATTTAGGCCCAGGCACCCAGGCAGAGGAGAGAGGTCCTGTAACAGAGAATCTGGCTTCATGTCAGCAGAGAATCAGGCTTCACGTCACCCAACATTGGAACAGTCCATTGGCATATATTTAGGCCCCGGCACCCAGACAGAGGAGATGTTCATTCAACTTTGGGTTGCCCTGCAATATAATGGTAAAATTAAAATAAAAAGAGGATTGAATGAGGAAGTGCCCTGGAGTACAATAATATATGGTTATGGGGAGGTAGTTAATGTCTAATCTGCACAATGGATGGACAGGCCCTGTGGGATCCATGCCTGGTTCACTTTTATGAACGTCAGCTTGTCCACATTGGAGGTAGGCGGATGTGTTTGTCTGTAATGACGCCTCCTGCCGTGCTGAATACACGTTCAGACAAAACGCTGGCCGCCGGGCAGGCCAGCACCTCCAAGGCATAAAAGGCTAGCTCTGGCCACGTGGACAATTTAGAGACCCAGAAGTTGAATGGGGCCGAACCATCAGTCAGTACGTGGAGGGGTGTGGACACGTACTGTTCCACCATGTTAGTGAAATGTTGCCTCCTGCTAACACGTTGCGTATCAGGTGGTGGTGCAGTTAGCTGTGGCGTGTTGACAAAACTTTTCCACATCTTTGCCATGCTAACCCTGCCCTCAGAGGAGCTGGCCGTGACACAGCTGACTTGGCGACCTCTTGCTCCTCCTCTGCCTTGCCCTTGGGCTTCCACTTGTTCCCCTGTGAAATTTGGGAATGCTCTCAGTAGCGCGTCTACCAACGTGCGCTTGTACTCGCGCATCTTCCTATAATGCACCAGTGAAGGAAGTAAGGTGGGCACATTGTCATTGTAGCGTGGATCCAGCAGGGTGGCAACCCAGTAGTCCGCACACGTTAAAATGTGGGCAACTCTGCTGTCGTTGCGCAGGCACTGCAGCATGTAGTCGCTCATGTGTGCCAGGCTGCCCAGAGGTAAGGACAAGCTGTCCTCTGTGTGAGGCGTATCGTCATCGTCCTGCCTTTCCCCCCAGCCACGCACCAGTGATGGGCCCGAGCTGCGTTGGGTGCCACCCCGCTGTGACCATGCTTCATCCTCATCCTCCTCCACCTCCTCCTCATCCTCGTCCTCCAGTAGTGGGCCCTGGCTGGCCACATTTGTACCTGGCCTCTGCTGTTGCAAAAAACCTCCCTCTGAGTCACTTCGAAGAGACTGGCCTGAAAGTGCTAAAAATGACCCCTCTTCCTCCTCCTCCTCCTCCTGGGCCACCTCCTCTTCCATCATCGCCCTAAGTGTTTTCTCAAGGAGACATAGAAGTGGTATTGTAACGCTGATAACGGCGTCATTGCCACTGGCCATGTTGGTGGAGTACTCGAAACAGCGCAACAGGGCACACAGGTCTCGCATGGAGGCCCAGTCATTGGTGGTGAAGTGGTGCTGTTCCATAGTGCGACTGACCCGTGCGTGCTGCAGCTGAAACTCTACTATGGCCTGCTGCAGCTCGCACAGTCTGTCCAGCAAGTGCAAGGTGGAGTTCCACCTGGTGGGCACGTCGCATATGAGGCGGTGAGCGGTAGTGCAGACAGGCGAGCAGCGGCAGGATGTGAACGCCGGAAGCGCGAACAGACGTCCCGCACTTTATGCAGCAGCTCTGACGTTCAGCACATGCGCCAAGCAAGGGATGTGCGTCAAACCGGCTAGTCCCAGAGCTGCAACGAGATTTCGCCCATTATCGCACACCACCAGGCCGGGCTTGAGGCTCACCGGCAGCAACCACTCGTCGGTCTATACCCCGCCACAACTCCTGTGCGGTGTGGGGCCTGTCCCCCAAACATATGAGTTTCAGAATGGCCTGCTGACGTTTACCCCCGGCTGTGCTGAAGTTGGTGGTGAAGGTGTGTGGCTGACTGTATGAGCAGGTGGAAGAAGAGGAGGAGGAAGCCGAGTAGGAGGAGGTGGCAACAGGAGGCAAAGAATGTTGCCCTGCGATCCTTGGCGGAGGAAGGACATGCGCCAAACAGCTCTCCGCCTGGGGCCCAGCTGCCACTACATTTACCCAGTGTGCAGTTAGGGAGATATAGCGTCCCTGGCCGTGCTTACTGGTCCATGTATCTGTGGTTAGGTGGACCTTGCCACAGATGGCGTTGCGCAGTGCACACTTGATTTTATCGGATACTTGGTTGTGCAGGGAAGGCACGGCTCTCTTGGAGAAGTAGTGCCGGCTAGGAACAACATACTGTGGGACAGCAAGCGACATGAGCTGTTTGAAGCTGTCTGTGTCCACCAGCCTAAATGACAGCATTTCATAGGCCAGTAGTTTAGAAATGCTGGTATTCAGGGCCAGGGATCGAGGGTGGCTAGGTGGGAATTTACGCTTTCTCTCAAATGTTTGTGAGATGGAGAGCTGAACGCTGCCGTGTGACATGGTTGAGATGCTTGGTGACGGAGGTAGTGGTGTTGGTGGTACATCCCCTGTTTGCTGGGCGGCAGGTGCCAACGTTCCTCCGGAGGCGTAGGAAGAGGCCGAGGCAGCAGCAGAAGAGGCCGAGGCGGCAGCAGCAGAAGAGGTAGCAGGGGGACCCCGAGTAACTTCCTTGTTTTTAAGGTGTTTACTCCACTGCAGTTCATGCTTTGCATGCAGGTGCCTGGTCATGCAGGTTGTGCTAAGGTTCAGAACGTTAATGCCTCGCTTCAGGCTCTGATGGCACAGCGTGCAAACCACTCAAGTCTTGTCGTCAGCACATTGTTTGAAGAAGTGCCATGCCAGGGAACTCCTTGAAGCTGCCTTTGGGGTGCTCGGTCCCAGATGGCGGCGGTCAGTAGCAGGCGGGGTCTCTTGGCGGCGGGTGTTCTGCTTTTGCCCACTGCTCCCTCTTTTTCTACGCTGTTGGCTCGGTCTCACCACTGCCTCTTCCTCCGAACAGTGAAAGTCAGTGGCACGACCTTCATTACATGTGGGGTCTAGGACCTCATCGTCTCCTGCATCGTCTTCCACCCAGTCTTGATCCCTGACCTCCTGTTCAGTCTGCACACTGCAGAAAGACGCAGCAGTTGGCACCTGTGTTTCGTCATCATCAGAGACGTGCTGAGGTGGTATTCCCATGTCCTCATCATCAGGAAACATAAGTGGTTGTGCGTCAGTGCATTCTATGTCTTCCACCGCTGGGGAAGGGCTAGGTGGATGCCCTTGGGAAGCCCTTCCAGCGGAGTCTTCAAACAGCATAAGAGACTGCTGCATAACTTGAGGCTCAGACAGTTTCCCTGGTATGCATGGGGGTGATGTGACAGACTGATGGGTTTGGTTTTCAGGCGCCATCTGTGCGCTTTTTGCAGAAGACTGGGTGGGAGATAATGTGAACGTGCTGGATCCACTGTCGGCCACCCAATTGACTAAAGCCTGTACCTGCTCAGGCCTTACCATCCTTAGAATGGCATTGGGCCCCACCAAATATCGCTGTAAATTCTGGCGGCTACTGGGACCTGAGGTAGTTGGTACACTAGAACGTGTGGCTGTGGCAGAACGGCCACGTCCTCTCCCAGCACCAGAGGGTCCACTAACACCACCACGACCATGTCCGCATCCCTTACTAGATGTTTTCCTCATTGTTACCGTTCACCACAATAAGAAAAATATTATTTCGCCCAATGTATTGTATTCAAATTCAGGCCTTTTTTTACAGACACCTAACACTATCTGGCTATCTATTTAGGTACCGTATTACACTAATAAAGGCACAGCAGTAATGACAGATTTAGCTGAATATAAATTTGAGGCCTAGTATTTAGGCGCTGCATGACAGGTATACGTTTACGGACAGAATTAGACTTGGAAATGCACGGTAGCGTGTTAAGTTATTGTGGATGACCCTATCTGCACCTTGAATCTAATATACCCTTTTAGGGATAGATTTAAGGTAGGTCTGATACAGCAGAAACCACTAATTTAGAGAATTGCTAAGTTGGGAATTGTATTTCAACCCAGAACAAAAACTGTGCTTTGACGGACACTAAATAACTTGACCAGCCACAGCAATAACCACAGATTTAGCTGAATATAAATTTGAGGCCTATTATTTAGGCGCTGGGTGACAGGTATACGTTTACAGACAGAATTAGACTTGAAATTGCACAGTAGCGTGTGATGTTATTGTGGATGACCCTATCAGCACCTTGAATCTAATATACCCTTTTAGTGATAGATTTAAAGTAGGTCTGATACAGCAGAAACCACTAATTTAGGAAATTGCTAAGTTGGGAATTGTTTTTCAACCAGGAACAAAAACTGTGCTTTGACGGACACAAAATAACTTGACCAGCTACAGCAATAACCACAGATTTAGCTGAATATAAATTTGAGGCCTATTATTTAGGCTCTGGATGACAGGTATACGTTTACAGACAGAATTAGACTTCGAATTGCACAGTAGCGTGTGTGTGAAGTTATTGAGAATGACCCTATCTGCACCTGCAGCCAAAAAATAACCACACTATTGATGGTTAAATGCACTTGGTGACAGCTTGCCCCATATGTAGGATATAGACAAAAAATAACCACACTATTGATGGTTAAATGTACTTGGTCACTGGCGCACTACAAGACACAAAATGGCCGCCGATCACCCTAGAAAAAAGTGAATGAAAAACGCTCTGGGCAGCCTAAAAACAGTGAGCAATTGAATAGCAGCAGTTCAATGATCCACAGCTGTAGATCGATCACTGAATTAAGTCTTTTGGAGGAGTTAATCACCGCCTAATCTCGCCCTAACAATCGCAGCTGCAACCTCTCCCTACACTGATCAGAGCAGAGTGACGTGCGGCGCTAAGTGACTCCAGCTTAAATAGAGGCTGGGTCACATGCTGCACTGGCCAATCACAGCCATGCCAATAGTAGGCATGGCTGTGACGGCCTCTTGGGGCAAGTAGTATGACGCTTGTTGATTGGCTGCTTTGCAGCCTTTCGAAAAGCGCCAAGAAAACGACTAACACCGAACCCAGACTTTTACTAAAATGTTCGGGTTCGGGTCCGTGTTACGGACACCCCAAAATTCGGTACGAACCCAAACTATACAGTTCGGGTTCGCTCATCCCTACCCAAGAGCAGAATATAAAATCAGTGATACAGTACTAACCTCAGTATCTGAGGAAAGGGAATTTAGGGGTCATTATTTCAGAAGACTTAAAAGGTAGGCAGACAATGTCATAGAGCAGCAGGAAATGTTAGCAGAATGCTTGGGTGTATAGGGAGAGGCATTAACAGTAGAAAGAGGGAGGTGCTCATGCCACTCTATAGAGCACTAGTGAGACCTCATTTGGAGTATTGTGCGCAGTACTGGAGACCATATCTCCAGAAGGATATTGATACTTTGGAGAGAGTTCAGAGAAGAGCTACTAAACTAGTACATGGATTGCAGGATAAAACTTACCAGGAAAGGCTAAAGGACTTTAACATATATAGCTTGGAAGAAAGACGAGACAGAGGGGCTATGATAGAAACTTTTAAATACATAAAGGGAATCAGCAAGGTAAAAGAGGAGAGAATATTTAAAAGAAGAAAAACTGCTACAAGAGGACATTGTTTTAAATTAGAGGGGCAAAGGTTTAAAGGTAATATCAGGAAGTATTACTTTACTGAGAGAGTAGTGGATGCATCGAATAACCTTCCTGCAGAAATGATAGCTTCAAATACAGTGAAGGAGTTTAAGCATGCATGGGATGGACATATGGCCATCCTTCATATAAGATGGGGCCAGGGGCAATCCATTGTATTCAGTATATTGGGTAGACTAGATGGACCAAATGGTTCTTATCTGCCGACACATTCTATGTTTCTACGTAAAACACGAAATGGATTCCTGATGAAAATCACCTACTCTTAACCCCTTCCCGAACTTTGACGTACTGTTACGTCATGGGAACCACTGAGTACTCGCAATTTGACTTATTAGTACGTCATAGTGATCGCGCAGGCCCTGGAGCAGTGCACGCGCGATCACTGCAGGGGCCCGGCAGTCCATGGTAGCCGGTCCCCTGCTGTATCCGCTGGCATCGCTGTAAAAACTGATGCCGGCGGATTAACCCCTTCTATGCCACGGTTCGCGCTGACCGCAACATAGAAGAGGTTTGCGTCAGGTGAACGACTGCTGTGGTCGCGACCCGATGCGACACAAGGCAGCCCTATGCCGTACAGATGCTGCCCAATGCCTTGCACGGCATCGGGAGCTGCCTTCTACGGGTGCCGAGGAGATTCAGCCTCAGGCTGGGTCTCCTAGGCAACCTGTTAGTGTATGACACTGAGTCATACACTAATAAGCAATGCATTACAATACAGATTCAGACCCCCAAAAGTGAATGTCAAATAAAGTAAAAAAAATAACCTGTACACCCTGTGTATTTTTGATCACCGCCGCGCGGCCGGCGGCGATCGGAACTCCGTGCCTGCTCAAATCATTGAGCAGGCACTTGGGGAAAATGCGCCGTGGGGTCCGTTAACCCCCCCATGTATGCGATCGCAGAAAACCGCAAGTCAATTCAGACCTGCGGTTTTCTGCGTTTCCGGGTTATTCGGGTCTCTGAAGACCCGATAACCCGGAACAGGATGGTGATGGTGGGGTGAACTGCCTGCACTTGTGTCCACCATTGCTGCCAGCACCCCGATCTGTGCCCCCAGGACCCGATCTGTGCCACCAGCACCCCCATCAGGTACATAGGGACAGCATAGGGAAAGTTTGAGTTAGGCAGGGAAACAAAAGGGAAAGTTAGTTTTTGCAGTTTATTGCATCACCCTAAGTTAGGGTGTCTGGGGTCCACCTCACAGCTGTGTCACCCTAGACCCCTCAGGGAAGCTGCCGCTTGTCCCCCTGCCCTCCCTACACTTTTTTGGGGTGCATTTTTTTTTTGCTTTTGTTTTTTGTGTACGCTGACTGTGGCCGGCACTCTTAGTGTCCAGCCACTGTTAGAGCATCGCACACCCCACCACAGCTGATCAACTTTGGACGGTTGATCAGCGGTTTTGAATTTTTTTCCCCACATTTTTGGGCCTTTTTTTTTGTTAGTGTTTTTTTTTTTTTTTAGGGTTAAGTCCGCGAACACCCGTGCCCCCCACACACGCACACCAAATAAAGATTTCCACACACACACATATACACGCAGACACACACTCCCCTATGGGCCGGATGTTCTCGGCCGAGGAGGCATCCGCCCAGCTTGCCTCCGACTCTGAGAGTCCCAGTGAGGACGAGGATGACCCCACATTCCTGTTGTCATCCGCGTCCTCCTCATCATCTAGCTATGATGATGAGCCCCAAAAGCGGCGGAGGCGCCGCCAGGCGGAGCAAGGGGATCGCCATGTTAGGGACCCTGTGGCCCAAACTAGTACGAGCAGCTCTGGGGCTCATACTGGTTTCCTGGCCCACCAGTTAAATCCACCGGAGCACCCTGCCGGTGAACTTGTCTGGTGTAGCCCAGAGCGATACGACCCCGTGATTTCTGATTTTGTAGGCCAATCAGGAATCCAGATTTCCACAGTGGGCTACACTGAATATGACTTTTTTTGTCATTTTTTCAGTGACCCACTGGTAAATCTGATGGTGGAGCAGACGAATCTGTGCGCCCAACAGTTCGTCGCTCAACACCCGGGCTTCTTTTTGGCCAGGCCCGGTGGCTGGACGCCGGTCAGTGCAGCCGAAATGAGGACATTTTGGGGCCTCGTGCTGCATATGGGCCTGGTCAAGAAACCCAGTGTCAGGCTGTACTGGAGTCGGGACGTCCTATATCAGACCCCACTTTACAGTACAGCCATGACACGCTCCCGGTTTGAGGCCATCCGGAAATGTCTGCATTATGCAGCATGTCCCCCCCGAGGTGATCCTGTCCATGACCGTCTGTATAAGATACGGCCGGTCATCGATCACTTTGGGGCCAAATTCATGGAGGCCTATGTACCTGGAAGGGAGGTCTCGGTTGAGGAGTCTCTCATTGCGTTCAAGGGGAGACTCATTTTCCGCCAGTATGTGCCCTCCAAGCGGGCGAGGTATGGCGTGAAGCTATACAAAATTTGTGAGAGTACCTCAGGGTACACTTACAAATTTCGTGTATACGAGGGGCGAGATTTCCGGATTCAACCCCCAGAATGTCACCCCACTCTGGGTGTTACCGGGAAACTTGTGTGGGACCTTATGTAACCACTGCTGGATAAGGGTTACCACCTGTACGTGGATAACTTTTATACCAGTATTCCCGTGTTCCAGTCCCTTGCCGCCAGATTCACGTCCGCTTGCGGGACCGTGTGGAAAAATCAACGCGGCCTCCCTGCCCACCCCCTCCAGGTACCTATCCCCAGGGGTGAGACCCGTGCCCTTACCACTGGAACCCTTTTGCTGGTCAGGTATACAGGTCCTTCTAAAAAAATTTGCATATTGTGATAAAGTTCATTATTTTCTGTAATGTACTGATAAACATTAGACTTTCATATATTTTAGATTCATTACAAACCAACTGAAGTAGTTCAAGCCTTTTATTGTTTTAATATTGATGATTTTGGCATACAGCTCATGAAAACCCAAAATTCCTATCTCAAAAAATTTGCATATTTCATCCGACCAATAAAAGAAAAGTGTTTTTAATACAAAAAAAGTCAACCTTCAAATAATTATGTTCAGTTATGCACTCAATACTTGGTCGGGAATCCTTTTGCAGAAATGACTGCTTCAATGCGGCGTGGCATGGAGGCAATCAGCCTGTGGCACTGCTGAGGTGTTATGGAGGCCCAGGATGCTTCAATGCGGCGTGGCATGGAGGCAATCAGCCTGTGGCACTGCTGAGGTGTTATGGAGGCCCAGGAGGCTTCAATGTGGCGTGGCATGGAGGCAATCAGCCTGTGGCACTGCTGAGGTGTTATGGAGGCCCAGGATGCTTCGATAGCGGCCTTAAGCTCATCCAGAGTGTTGGGTCTTGCGTCTCTCAACTTTCTCTTCCCTATATCCCACAGATTCTCTATGGGGTTCAGGTCAGGAGAGTTGGCAGGCCAATTGAGCACAGTAATACCATGGTCAGTAAACCATTTACCAGTGAAAAATGAAATCTTCATCTCCATAAAGCTTTTCAGCAGATGGAAGCATGAAGTGCTCCAAAATCTCCTGATAGCTAGCTGCATTGACCCTGCCCTTGATAAAACACAGTGGACCAACACCAGCAGCTGACATGGCACCCCAGACCATCACATACTGTGGGTACTTGACACTGGACTTCAGGCATTTTGGCATTTCCCTCTCCCCAGTCTTCCTCCAGACTCTGGCACCTTGATTTCCGAATTACATGCAAAATTTGCTTTCACCCGAAAAAAGTATTTTGGACCACTGAGCAACAGTCCAGTGCTGCTTTTCTGTAGCCCAGGTCAGGCGCTTCTGCCGCTGTTTCTGGTTCAAAAGTGGCTTGACCTGGGGAATGCGGCACCTGTAGCCCATTTCCTGCACACGCCTGTACAAGGTGGCTCTGGATGTTTCTACTCCAGACTCAGTCCACTGCTTCCGCAGGTCCCCCAAGGTCTGGAATCGGTCCTTCTCCACAATCTTCCTCAGGGTCCGGTCACCTCTTCTCGTTGTGCAGCGTTTTCTGCCACACTGTTTCCTTCCCACAGACTTCCCACTGAGGTGCCTTGATACAGCACTCTGGGAACAGCCTATTCGTTCAGACATTTCTTTCTGTGTCCTACCCTCTTGCTTGAGGGTGTCAATGATGGCCTTCTGGACAGCAGTCAGGTCGGCAGTCTTACCCATGATTGCGGTTTTGAGTAATGAACCAGGCTGGGAGTTTTTAAAAGCCTCAGGAATCTTTTGCAGGTGTTTAGAGTTAATTAGTTGATTCAGATGATTAGGTTAATAGCTCGTTTAGAGAACCTTTTCATGATATGCTAATTTTTTGAGATAGGAATTTGGGGTTTTCATGAGCTGTTTGCCAAAATCATCAATATTAAAACAATAAAAGGCTTGAACTACTTCAGTTGGTGTGTAATGAATCTAAAATATATGAAAGTCTAATGTTTATCAGTACATTACAGAAAATAATGAACTTTATCACAATATGCTAATTTTTTTAGAAGGACCTGTAAGGACAAGAGGGATTTCCTTATGCTGTCCACAATTCATGGTAACGGCATCACCCCTGTCCCTGTGCGAGGTACCGCGGCAACGGTCCTCAAGCCCGATTGTATCCTCGACTACAATCGGTATATAAGAGGAGTTGATCTCTCGGATCAAGTCCTCAAGCCATATAACGCCATGCGCAAAACCCGGGCATGGTACAAAAAAGTTGCAGTCTACTTGGTACAGGATGCCATGTACAACTCTTTTGTACTATCCCGAAGCACTGGCAGCACAGGGAGATTCCTCCAGTTCTATGAGGCAGTCCTCAAGGCCCTGATCTTTTCAGACCGGGAAAGAGCAGGCCGGAGTACCTCGGGAACTGTAGGCGCCCGGATCGTCCCTGGCCAACACTTTCCAGGTGTGGTCCCCCATACTGGAAAGAAGGGAGTGTGTCACAGGAGGGGGATTCGGAAGGACACCACTACTCAGTGCGACACGTGCCCTGATCATCCGGGCCTCTGCATTGACGGTTGCTTCAGGGAGTATCACACTTCCATGGAATACTGGAGTATTTGTATCCCAATTTAGCACTGACATCGGATTAAAAAAAAACTGGTTCTCAGACTTGAAACACCCCAAAAAACTAAAATAATTTATTAAAAGTAGACTTATTAGGTATCGCCGTGTCCGTAAGAATCTCCTCTATAAAAATATCCCATGACCTAACCCCCCAGATTAACACGGTTAAAAAAAAAAACGGTGCCAAAACCGCTATTTTTGGCACTTTTCCATTTCAATCCATTTTTCCCGGTAACAAAAGAAGGGTTAAAAACCCCAAAAAAGTTAACATTTATTACCCTGATACTGCAGTTTACAGAAATGCCATATTTGTGGTTGTAAACTGCTGTATCAGTAAAAGGCAGGCCGCAAAAGGAAAGGAGCAACATAGTTTCTGGAGGGCCCATTTTGATGGTTTTAGTTATTGACACCATGTCCCTTTTGAAACCCCCTGATGCCCCCCTAGAGTAAAAACTCCCTAAAAATGACCCCATCTAAGAAACTAAACCCCTCAAGGCATTCAAAACTGATTATACAAACTTTATTAACCCTTTAGGTGTTCCTTAACAGTTTATGGCAAATGGAGATGTAATTTCAGAATTTCAATTTTTGGTAACCTTGCCTCACAAAAATGTAATATGGAGCAACCAAAAATCATATTTACCCTAAAAATAGTCCCCCCAAAAATGCCACCTTATCCCGTAGTTTCCAAAATGGGGTCACTTTTAGTTTCTACTCCAGGGGTGCATCAGGGGGGTTGAAACAGGACACTGTGTAAATAAACCGGTCCATAAAAATCAGCCCTTCAAAAACCAAACGGCGCACCTTTCACTCTACACCCCGCGGCAGGGCAATAATGATACAGTCTTGTTTGGCTGTTAACCCTTGCTTTGTTAGTGGAAATAATGGGTTAAAATGGAAAATTAGTCAAAAAAATTAAATTATCAAATTTCATCCCCATTTGCCAATAACTCTTGAGCAACACCTAAAGGGTTAACGACGTATGTAAAATCAGTTTTGAATACCTTGAGGAGTGTAGTTTCTTAGATGGGGTCATTTTTAGGGAGTTTCTACTCCAGGGGTGCATCAGGAGGGGTTGAAACAGGACACAGTGTAAATAAACCGGTCCATAAAAATCAGCCCTCCAAAAACCAAACGGCGCACCTTTCACTCTACGCCCCGCTGTGTGGCCGTACAGTAGTTTACAGCCACATATTGGGTGTTTCTGTAAACAGCAGAGTCAGGGCAATAAAGATACAGTCTTGTTTGACTGTTAAACTTGGCTTTGTTAGTGGAAAAAAATTGTTAAAATGGAAAAATAGGCAAAGAAATTTTCAAATTTCATCCCCATTTGCCAATAACTCTTGTGCAACACCTAAAGGGTTAACAACGTATGTAAAATCAGTTTTGGGTGTAGTACATCTAAGGGGTGTAGTTTCTTAGATGGGGTAATTTTTTGGTGGTTTCTATTATGTAAGCATCGCAAAGTGACTGGTCCCTAAAAATTTAGTTTTTGGAAATTTCTGAAAAATTTCAAGATTTGCTTCTAAACTTCTTAGTCTTGTAACATCCCCAAAAAGTAAAATATCATTCCCAAAATAATTCAAACATGAAGCAGACATATGGGGAATGTAAAGTTGTCACAATTTTGGGGGATATTACTATGTATTACAGAAGTAGAGAAACTGAAACTTTGAAATTTGCTAATTTTTCCAAATTTGGGGTAAATTAGGTAATTTTTATGTGCAAAAAAAATATTTTTTTTACTTCATTTTACAAGTGTCATGAAGTACAATATGTGATGAAAAAACTATCTCAGAATGGCCTAGATAAGTCAAAGCGTTTTAAGGTTATCAGCACTTAAAGTGACACTAGTCAGATTTGCAAAAAATGGCCTGGTCCTTAAAATGAAATAAGGCTGTGTCCCTAAGGGGTTAATAAAGTAATAAAATTAATAAATAAATTTAAAAAAACTACCCTTTCCCCTTATTTTATAATAAAAAAACAGAAAAAAAACAAAAAACACATATTAGGTATCGCCGCGTCCGTAATGACCGGCTCTATAAATATATCACATGATCCACCCTGTCTGATAAACACCATAAAAAAATAAAAGTAAAAACTGTGTAAATAAAAAGCCATTTTTGTCACCTTACATCTCAAAAAGTGCAACACCAAGCGATCAAAAAGGCGTATGCCCCCCAAAATGGTATCAATAAAACAGTCACCGTATCCCGCAGAAAATTAGCCCCTACCTAAGACGATCGCCCAAAAAATAAAAAAAACTATAGCTCTCAGAGCATAGAGAAACTAAAACATATTTTTTTTTGTTTCAAAACTGCTATTATTGTGGTAAAGTGAAATACATAAAAAATATACATATTAGGTATCGCCACGTCCGTATCAAACAGCTCTATAAAAATATTACATGACCTAATCAAAAAAAGAAAAACTGTAAAAAAATTCAATTTCTGTCACATTACATCACAAAATGATAAAAAGGCGTATGCCCCCCAAAATATTACAAATCAGACCTTCACTTCATCCCGCAAAAAATGAGACCCTACCTAAGCGAATCGGTCAAAAAATACCAAAACTATGGCTCTCAGACTATGGAGACACTAAAATATGATTTATTTATTTTTTACTTCAAAACTTCTATTATTGTGCTAAAGTAAAAAAATAAAATAAAAGTATACATATTAGGTATTGCCACGTCCGTAACAACCAGCTCTATAAAAGTATCACATGAACTACCGTAACCACTCAGATGAACACCGTAAAAAAAAAAGCAATTTTTGTCACATTACAGCAAGTGATCAAAAAGGCGTATGCCACCCAAAATGAGATCCTACCTAAGAGAATCAGTCAAAAAATAAAAAAAGCTAAGGCTCTCAGACTATGGAGACACTAAAATATGATTATTTTTTTGTTTCAAAACTGCTATTATTGTGCTAAAGTGAAAAAAATAAAAAAGTATACATATTAGGTATCGCCACGTCCGTAACAAACAGCTCTATAAAAATATCGCATAACCTAGCCACTCAGGTGAACACTGTAAAAAAAAGGCATTTTTTTGTCACATTACATCACAAAAATTGCAACAGCAGACAGAATCGGTCAAAAAATAAAAAAGCTATGGCTCTCGGACATAGGTTTAAAAAATGCTATTATTGTGTAAAAAATAAATAAGAAAAAGTAGACATATTGGGTATTGCCATGTGCGTAACGATCTGCTCTGTAAAATAGTCACATGACCTAATCCCTCAGGTAAACGCTGTAAAAATAAAAATGGTGCCGAAACATCAATTTTTTGTTACCTTGCCTCACAAAAAACGTAATATAGAGCAATAAAAAATCATATGTACCCCAAAATAGTACCAATAAATCTGTCACCTTATCCCATAGTTTCCAAAATGTGGTCACTTTTTGAAGTTTCTACTGTAGTTTACAGAAACACCCCATATGGGGTCATAAACCGCTGTAGGGGCACACGGTAGGGCGCAGAAGGAAAGGAATGCCATACGGTTTTTGGAAGGCAGATTTTGCTGGACTGTTTTTTTGACACCATGTCTCATTTAAAGCCCCCCTGATGCACCCCGGTTTCCAAAAACCGTATGGCATTCCTTTCCTTCAGCGCCCTGCCGTGTGCCCGTACAGCGGTTTATGACAACATATGGGGTGTTTCTGTAAACTACAGAATCAGAGCCATAAATATTGAATTTTGTTTGGCTGTTAACCCTTGCTTTGTAACTGGAAAAAAAAATATTAAAATGTAAATTATGCCAAAAAAGTGAAATTTTGAAATATATCTCTATTTTCCATTCATTCTTGTGGAACACCTAAAGGGTTAACAAAGTTTGTAAAATCAGTTTTGAATACCTTGAGGGGTGTAGTTTCTAGAATGGGGTCATTTTTGGGTGGTTTCTATTATGTAATCCTCACAAATAGAGTTGAGCGAACACCTGGATGTTCGGGTTCGAGAAGTTCGGCCGAACATCCCGGAAATGTTCGGGTTCGGGATCCGAACCCGATCCGAACTTCGTCCCGAACCCGAACCCCATTGAAGTCAATGGGGACCCGAACTTTTCGGCACTAAAAAGGCTGTAAAACAGCCCAGGAAAGAGCTAGAGGGCTGCAAAAGGCAGCAACATGTAGGTAAATCCCCTGCAAACAAATGTGGATAGGGAAATGAATTAAAATAAAAATTAAATAAATAAAAATTAACCAAAATCAATTGGAGAGAGGTTCCATAGCAGAGAATCTGGCTTCCCGTCACCCACCACTGGAACAGTCCATTCTCAGATATTTAGGCCCCGGCACCCAGGCAGAGGAGAGAGGTCCCGTAACAGAGAATCTGTCTTCATGTCAGCAGAGAATTAGTCTGCATGTCATAGCAGAGAATGAGGCTTCACGTCAGCCACCACTGCAACAGTCCATTGGCATATATTTAGGCCCAGCACCCAGGCAGAGGAGGGAGGTCCCGTAACAGAGAATCTGTCTTCATGTCAGCAGAGAATTAGTCTGCATGTCATAGCAGAGAATGAGGCTTCACGTCAGCCACCACTGCAACAGTCCATTGGCATATATTTAGGCCCAGCACACACACAGGCAGAGGAGAGAGGTCCCGTAACAGAGAATCTGGCTTCATGTCAGCAGAGAATCAGTCTGCATGTCATAGCAGAGAATGAGGCTTCACGTCAGCCACCACTGCAACAGTCCATTGGCATATATTTAGGCCCAGCACACACACAGGCAGAGGAGAGAGGTCCCGTAACAGAGAATCTGGCTTCATGTCAGCAGAGAATCAGTCTGCATGTCATAGCAGAGAATGAGGCTTCACGTCAGCCACCACTGCAACAGTCCATTGGCATATATTTAGGCCCAGCACCCAGGCAGAGGAGGGAGGTCCCGTAACAGAGAATCTGGCTTCATGTCAGCAGAGAATCAGTCTTCATATCATAGCAGAGAATCAGGCTTCACGTCACCCACCACTGTAAGAGTCAATTTTCATAAATTTAGGCCCAGAACCCAGGCAGAGGAGAAAGGTCCCGTAACAGACAATCTGGCTTCATGTCAGCAGAGAATCAGTCTTCATATCATAGCCTAGAATCAGGCTTCACGTCACCCACCACTGTAAGAGTCAATTTTCATAAATTTAGGCCCAGAACCCAGGCAGAGGAGAAAGGTCCCGTAACAGACAATCTGGCTTCATGTCAGCAGAGAATCAGTCTTCATATCATAGCAGAGAATCAGGCTTCACGTCACCCACCACTGCAACAGTCAATTGTCATAAATTTAGGCCCAGCACCCAGGCAGAGGAGAGAGCTCCCGTAACAGAGGATCTGGCTTCATGTCAGCAGAGAATCAGTCTGCATGTCATAGCAGAGAATGAGGCTTCACGTCACCCACCACTGCAACAGTCCATTGGCATATATTTAGGCCTAGCACACAGGCAGAGCAGAGAGGTCCCGTAACAGACAATCTGGCTTCATGTCAGCAGAGAATCAGTCTGCATGTCATAGCAGAGAATGAGGCTTCACGTCACCCACCACTGCAACAGTCCATTGGCATATATTTAGGCCTAGCACACAGGCAGAGCAGAGAGGTCCCGTAACAGACAATCTGGCTTCATGACAGCAGAGAATCAGTCTGCATGTCATAGCAGAGAATGAGGCTTCACGTCACCCACCACTGCAACAGTCCATTGGCATATATTTAGGCCTAGCACACAGGCAGAGCAGAGAGGTCCCGTAACAGACAATCTGGCTTCATGTCAGCAGAGAATCAGTCTGCATGTCATAGCAGAGAATGAGGCTTCACGTCACCCACCACTGCAACAGTCCATTGGCATATATTTAGGCCTAGCACACAGGCAGAGCAGAGAGGTCCCGTAACAGACAATCTGGCTTCATGACAGCAGAGAATCAGTCTGCATGTCATAGCAGAGAATGAGGCTTCACGTCACCCACCACTGCAACAGTCCATTGGCATATATTTAGGCCTAGCACACAGGCAGAGCAGAGAGGTCCCGTAACAGACAATCTGGCTTCATGTCAGCAGAGAATCAGTCTGCATGTCATAGCAGAGAATGAGGCTTCACGTCACCCACCACTGCAACAGTCCATTGGCATATATTTAGGCCTAGCACACAGGCAGAGCAGAGAGGTCCCGTAACAGACAATCTGGCTTCATGACAGCAGAGAATCAGTCTGCATGTCATAGCAGAGAATGAGGCTTCACGTCACCCACCACTGCAACAGTCCATTGGCATATATTTAGGCCTAGCACACAGGCAGAGCAGAGAGGTCCCGTAACAGACAATCTGGCTTCATGACAGCAGAGAATCAGTCTGCATGTCATAGCAGAGAATGAGGCTTCACGTCACCCACCACTGCAACAGTCCATTGGCATATATTTAGGCCTAGCACACAGGCAGAGCAGAGAGGTCCCGTAACAGACAATCTGGCTTCATGACAGCAGAGAATCAGTCTGCATGTCATAGCAGAGAATGAGGCTTCATGTCACCCACCACTGCAACAGTCCATTGGCATATATTTAGGCCTAGCACACAGGCAGAGCAGAGAGGTCCCGTAACAGACAATCTGGCTTCATGTCAGCAGAGAATCAGTCTGCATGTCATAGCAGAGAATGAGGCTTCACGTCACCCACCACTGCAACAGTCCATTGGCATATATTTAGGCCTAGCACACAGGCAGAGCAGAGAGGTCCCGTAACAGACAATCTGGCTTCATGACAGCAGAGAATCAGTCTGCATGTCATAGCAGAGAATGAGGCTTCACGTCACCCACCACTGCAACAGTCCATTGGCATATATTTAGGCCTAGCACACAGGCAGAGCAGAGAGGTCCCGTAACAGACAATCTGGCTTCATGTCAGCAGAGAATCAGTCTGCATGTCATAGCAGAGAATGAGGCTTCACGTCACCCACCACTGCAACAGTCCATTGGCATATATTTAGGCCTAGCACACAGGCAGAGCAGAGAGGTCCCGTAACAGACAATCTGGCTTCATGACAGCAGAGAATCAGTCTGCATGTCATAGCAGAGAATGAGGCTTCACGTCACCCACCACTGCAACAGTCCATTGGCATATATTTAGGCCTAGCACACAGGCAGAGCAGAGAGGTCCCGTAACAGACAATCTGGCTTCATGACAGCAGAGAATCAGTCTGCATGTCATAGCAGAGAATGAGGCTTCACGTCACCCACCACTGCAACAGTCCATTGGCATATATTTAGGCCTAGCACACAGGCAGAGCAGAGAGGTCCCGTAACAGACAATCTGGCTTCATGTCAGCAGAGAATCAGTCTGCATGTCATAGCAGAGAATGAGGCTTCACGTCACCCACCACTGCAACAGTCCATTGGCATATATTTAGGCCTAGCACACAGGCAGAGCAGAGAGGTCCCGTAACAGACGATCTGGCGTCATGTCAGCAGAGAATCAGTCTGCATGTCATAGCAGAGAATCAGGCTTCACGTCAGCCACCACTGCAACAGTCCATGGTCATAAATTTAGGCCCAGCACCCAGGCAGAGGAGAGAGGTCCCGTAACAGACAATCTGGCTTCATGTCAGCAGAGAATTAGTCTGCATGTCATAGCAGAGAATCAGGCTTCATGTCAGCCACCACTGCAACAGTCCATTGGCATATATTTAGGCCTAGCACACAGGCAGAGGAGAGGTTCATTCAACTTTGGGTAGCATCGCAATATAATGGTAAAATGAAAATAAAAATAGGATTGAATGAGGAAGTGCCCTGGAGTCCAATAATATATGGTTATGGGGAGGTAGTTAATGTCTAATCTGGACAAGGGACGGACAGGTCCTGTGGGATCCATGCCTGGTTCATTTTTATGAACGTCAGCTTGTCCACATTGGCTGTAGACAGGCGGCTGCGTTTGTCTGTAATGACGCCCCCTGCCGTGCTGAATACACGTTCAGACAAAACGCTGGCTGCCGGGCAGGCCAGCACCTCCAAGGCATAAAAGGCTAGCTCTGGCCACGTGGACAATTTAGAGACCCAGAAGTTGAATGGGGCCGAACCATCAGTCAGTACGTGGAGGGGTGTGCACACGTACTGTTCCACCATGTTAGTGAAATGTTGCCTCCTGTTAACACGTTGCGTATCAGGTGGTGGTGCAGTTAGCTGTGGCGTGTTGACAAAAGTTTTCCACATCTCTGCCATGCTAACCCTGCCCTCAGAGGAGCTGGCCGTGACACAGCTGCCTTGGCGACCTCTTGCTCCTCCTCTGCCTTGGCCTTGGGCTTCCACTTGTTCCCCTGTGACATTTGGGAATGCTCTCAGTAGCGCGTCTACCAACGTGCGCTTGTACTCGCGCATCTTCCTATCACGCTCCAGTGCAGGAAGTAAGGTGGGCACATTGTCTTTGTAGCGTGGATCCAGCAGGGTGGCAACCCAGTAGTCCGCACAGGTTAAAATGTGGGCAACTCTGCTGTCGTTGCGCAGGCACTGCAGCATGTAGTCGCTCATGTGTGCCAGGCTGCCCAGGGGTAAGGACAAGCTGTCCTCTGTGGGAGGCGTATCGTCATCGTCCTGCCTTTCCCCCCAGCCACGCACCAGTGATGGACCCGAGCTGCGTTGGGTGCCACCCCGCTGTGACCATGCTTCATCCTCATCCTCCTCCACCTCCTCCTCATCCTCGTCCTCCTCGTCCTCCAGTAGTGGGCCCTGGCTGGCCACATTTGTACCTGGCCTCTGCTGTTGCAAAAAACCTCCCTCTGAGTCACTTCGAAGAGACTGGCCTGAAAGTGCTAAAAATGACCCCTCTTCCTCATCCTCCTCCTCCTCCTCCTGGGCCACCTCCTGTTCCATCATCGCCCTAAGTGTTTTCTCAAGGAGACATAGAAGTGGTATTGTAACGCTGATAACGGTGTCATCGCCACTGGCCATGTTGGTGGAGTACTCGAAACAGCGCAACAGGGCACACAGGTTTCGCATGGAGGCCCAGTCATTGGTGGTGAAGTGGTGCTGTTCTGTAGTGCGACTGACCCGTGCGTGCTGCAGCTGAAACTCCACTATGGCCTGCTGCTGCTCGCACAGTCTGTCCAGCATGTGCAAGGTGGAGTTCCACCTGGTGGGCACGTCGCATATGAGGCGGTGAGCGGGAAGGCCGAAGTTACGCTGTAGCGCAGACAGGCGAGCAGCGGCAGGATGTGAACGCCGGAAGCGCGAACAGACGGCCCGCACTTTATGCAGCAGCTCTGACATGTCGGGGTAGTTGTGAATGAACTTCTGCACCACCAAATTCAGCACATGCGCCAAGCAAGGGATGTGCGTCAAATTGGCTAGTCCCAGAGCTGCAACGAGATTTCGCCCATTATCACACACCACCAGGCCGGGCTTGAGGCTCACCGGCAGCAACCACTCGTCGGTCTGTTGTTCAATACCCCGCCACAACTCCTGTGCGGTGTGGGGCCTGTCCCCCAAACATATGAGTTTCAGAATGGCCTGCTGACGTTTACCCCGGGCTGTGCTGAAGTTGGTGGTGAAGGTGTGTGGCTGACTGGATGAGCAGGTGGAAGAAGAGGAGGAGGAAGCCGAGAAGGAGGAGGTGGCAACAGGAGGCAAAGAATGTTGCCCTGCGATCCTTGGCGGCGGCAGGACGTGCGCCAAACAGCTCTCCGCCTGGGGCCCAGCTGCCACTACATTTACCCAGTGTGCAGTTAGGGAGATATAGCGTCCCTGGCCGTGCTTACTGGTCCACGTATCTGTGGTTAGGTGGACCTTGCTACAGATGGCGTTGCGCAGTGCACACTTGATTTTATCGGATACTTGGTTGTGCAGGGAAGGCACGGCTCTCTTGGAGAAGTAGTGCCGGCTGGGAACAACATACTGTGGGACAGCAAGCGACATGAGCTGTTTGAAGCTGTCTGTGTCCACCAGCCTAAATGACAGCATTTCATAGGCCAGTAGTTTAGAAATGCTGGCATTCAGGGCCAGGGATCGAGGGTGGCTAGGTGGGAATTTACGCTTTCTATCAAATGTTTGTGAGATGGAGAGCTGAACGCTGGCGTGTGACATGGTTGAGACGCTTGGTGACGGAGGTGGTGGTGGTGGTGTTGGTGGTACATCCCCTGTTTGCTGGGCGGCAGGTGCCAACGTTCCTCCAGAGGCGGAGGAAGAGGCCGAGGCGGCAGCAGCAGAATAGGCCGAGGCGGCAGCAGCAGAAGAGGTAGCAGGGGGAGCCTGAGTGACTTCCTTGGTTTTAAGGTGTTTACTCCACTGCAGTTCATGCTTTGCATGCAGGTGCCTGGTCATGCAGGTTGTGCTCAGGTTCAGAACGTTAATGCCTCGCTTCAGGCTCTGATGGCACAGCGTGCAAACCACTCGGGTCTTGTCGTCAGCACATTGTTTGAAGAAGTGCCATGCCAGGGAACTCCTTGAAGCTGCCTTTGGGGTGCTCGGTCCCAGATGGCGGCGGTCAGTAGCAGGCGGAGTCTCTTGGCGGCGGGTGTTCTGCTTTTGCCCACTGCTCCCTCTTTTGCTACGCTGTTGGCTCGGTCTCACCACTGCCTCTTCCTCCGAACTGTGAAAGTCAGTGGCACGACCTTCATTCCATGTGGGGTCTAGGACCTCATCGTCCCCTGCATCGTCTTCCACCCAGTCTTGATCCCTGACCTCCTGTTCAGTCTGCACACTGCAGAAAGACGCAGCAGTTGGCACCTGTGTTTCGTCATCATCAGAGACATGCTGAGGTGGTATTCCCATGTCCTCATCATCAGGAAACATAAGTGGTTGTGCGTCAGTGCATTCTATGTCTTTCACCGCTGGGGAAGGGCTAGGTGGATGCCCTTGGGAAACCCTGCCAGCGGAGTCTTCAAACAGCATAAGAGACTGCTGCATAACTTGAGGCTGAGACAGTTTCCCTGGTATGCATGGGGGTGATGTGACAGACTGATGGGGTTGGTTTTCAGGCGCCATCTGTGCGCTTTCTGCAGAAGACTGGGTGGGAGATAATGTGAACGTGCTGGATCCACTGTCGGCCACCCAATTGACTAATGCCTGTACCTGCTCAGGCCTTACCATCCTTAGAACGGCATTGGGCCCCACCATATATCGCTGTAAATTCTGGCGGCTACTGGGACCTGAGGTAGTTGGTACACTAGGACGTGTGGATGTGGCAGAACGGCCACGTCCTCTCCCAGCACCAGAGGGTCCACTAACACCACCACGACCATGTCCACGTCCGCGTCCCTTACTAGATGTTTTTCTCATTGTTATGGTTCACCACAACAACAAATATATTATTTGGCCCAATGTATTGTATTCAAATTCAGCGGGATATAAATTTGAGGCCTAGTATTTAGGCGCTGGGTGACCGGTATGGATTTAGTGACAGAATTAGACTTGGAAATGCACAGAAGCGTGTGTGTGAAGTTATTCTGAATGACCCTATGTGCACCTTCAATATTATATACCCTTTTAGGGATAGATTTCAAATAGCTCTGATATAGCAGAAACCACTAAATTATGAAATTGCTAAATTGGGAATTGTACTTCAACCCAGAACAAAAAATGTGCTTTGACGGACACTAAATATCTTGCCCAGCAACAACAGTACAGTGGTGGGTAACGAGAGATTTAGAGGGATTTAAATTTGAGGCCTAGTATTTAGGCGCTGGGTCACCGGTATGGATTTAGTGACAGAATTAGACTTGGAAATGCACAGAAGCGTGTGTGTGAAGTTATTCTGAATGACCCTATGTGCACCTTCAATATTATATACCCTTTTAGGGATAGATTTCAAATAGCTCTGATATAGCAGAAACCACTAAATTATGAAATTGCTAAATTGGGAATTGTACTTCAACCCAGAACAAAAAATGTGCTTTGACGGACACTAAATATCTTGCCCAGCAACAACAGTACACCGGTGGGTAACGAGAGATTTAGAGGGAATTAAATTTGAGGCCTAGTATTTAGGCGCTGGGTCACCGGTATGGATTTAGTGACAGAATTAGACTTGGAAATACACAGTAGCGGGTGTGTGTGAAGTTACTCTGAATGACCCTATGTGCACCTTCAATATTATATACCCTTTTTGGGATAGATTTCAAAGAGCTCTGATATAGCAGGAACCACTAAATTATGAAATTGCTAAATTGAGAATTGTATTTCAACCCAGAACAAGAAATGTGCTTGAACGGACACTAAATAACTCGCCCAGCTACAGCACTAGGGACAGATTTAGCTGGATATAAATTTGAGGCCTAGTATTTAGGCGCTGGGTGACCGGTATGGATTTAGTGACAGAATTAGACTGGGATATGGCCAAAAAATGAACAGACTATTGCTGGTTAAATGCACTTGGTGTGACAGCTTCACCCTGATGTAGGCTTTAGCCAAAAAACAACCACACCATTGAGGGTTAAATGCACTTGGTCGCAGCTTGTGCTGGCGCACCACAAGACACAAAATGGCCGCCGATCACCCCAGAAAAATGAGACTGACAAACGGTCTGTGCAGCCTAAAAACAGTGAGCAATTGAGGATCAGCAGCTCAATGATCCACAGCTGCAGATCGATCAGTTAATCAAGTCCTTTGGAGGAGTTAATCTGCCTAATCTCGCCCTACTGTCGCAGCCGCAACCTCTCCCTACGCTAATCAGAGCAGAGTGACGGGCGGCGCTATGTGACTCCAGCTTAAATAGAGGCTGGGTCACATGGTGCTCTGGCCAATCACAGCCATGCCAATAGTAGGCATGGCTGTGATGGCCTCTTGGGGCAAGTAGTATGACGCTTGTTGATTGGCTGCTTTGCAGCCTTTCAAAAAGCGCCAAGAAAGCGTCACAAAAGCGCCAAGAAAGCGACGAACACCGAACCCGAACCCGGACTTTTACGAAAATGTCCGGGTTCGGGTCCGTGTCACGGACACCCCAAAATTCGGTACGAACCCGAACTATACAGTTCGAGTTCGCTCATCCCTACTCACAAAGTAACTTCAGACTGAAACTGAAAGATTTGCTTCTAAAATTCTAAGCCTTGTAACATCCCCAAAAAATAAAATATCATTACCAAAATGATCCAAACATAAAGTAGACATATGGGGAATGTAAAATAATAACAATTTTTGTAGTTATTACTATGTATTATAGAAGTAGAGAAATGTAAACTTGGAAATTTGCTAATTTTTCCAAATTTTTTGAAAATTTTATATTTTATTAAATAAATAAAAATTATTATTTTTTTACTTCATTTTACCAGTGTCATGAAGTACATTATGTGATAAAAAAACAATCTCAGAATGGCCTGGATAAGTCAAAGCGTTTTAAAGTTATCACCACATAAAGTGACATATCAGATTTGCAAAAAATGGTCTTGGCAGGAAGGTGAAAACAGGCTTCGGGGTTGAAGGGGTTAAACGGATGTCCAGCACAATATGTGACAAACATTTCTGAGAAAGTGGTGCGTGGTCAATTGCACAAACCGATATATTTTTCTCCAATGAACTTGTTGTTAATGCTAATTTCACACTGGCATTTTGGCTTTCGATTTGTGAGATCCGTTCAGGGCTCTCACAAGCAGTCCAAAACGGATCAGTTTTGCCCTAATGCATTCTGAATGGAAAAGGATCCGCTCATAATGCATCAGTTTGCCTCCGTTCCGTCTCCATTTTGCTTTGGTGTCCGTCTGACTAAACTGAGACAAACGGATCCGTTCTGACGCACAATGTAAGTCACTGGGGACGGATCCGTTTTCTATGACACAATCTGGCACAATAGAAAACAGATCTGTCCTCCATTGACTTTCAATCGTGTTCAAGATAGATCAGTCTTGGCTATGTTAAAGATAATACAAACGGATCTGTTCTGAGCGGATGCAGATGGTTGTATTATCTGAACTGATCCGTCTGTGCAGAACCATGACGGATCCGCACCAAACGCAAGTGTGAAAGTAGCCTAAGCTATGCATATGGATGAACTGACCAATTAACTAAGTTAACCTCTAGCGCCGCCTCAGCAGACAGGAGAAATTGGGTACTGCCAGTGTAACGTATCTCATGGCACCCCGACTGGGTACCTCTGTTGATGGATGTTCCTAAGCTAACTAAAACCACCACAGACCCCACGAACCGCCGCAGCTTGGTTGGGGTCTCACCGTCCTCCACCTACGCTGGACCCAAGACCGGGCTTCAGCTTTAAGTGGGTGAACCTCTCATAAATCCAGAGAGCAGAAACCATGAACAAGCTCTTACAAGAGCTAGTAGTTATAGCCAGGGGAGTATAGCAAATCTTCAGCTTATAGCAATATCCAGTGTCGATCAGTTTCCCAAACACCAGGCTCAACATGATGAAGGGTAAAACAGGAACTCATTATTGAACACACAAGCATTGACTTATATACACATTTTCCAACAAGGGTACCACCCCCGTGGACCTGGTTGGGAACTGAGGACATAACATAGCAGCCAATCCTTACAGTTTAAACACAAAAACTATACATTCAACAAACACAATGGCATTGTCTGTGACGCAATTAACAAACACAATGGCATTGCCTGTGACGCACTCAATAACAGAATAGGCATGGTCTTTGACACAATCAACAAAATACAATTACCAAAACACAATGGGCTCTGCCTGTGATACAATTACCAAACATAATGGGCTAACTTATTCACTCACAGGTAGATAACACACATTTTTCCCCAAAACACAGAAAACACCTCAAAACTTCACATATCCCTATAATTTATATATCCATGGATAGCTCGGATCTGGGTGAACAACATATCCAAAAATCACCCAGATCCGAGCAGTGGTTCCCGAATTCCATGGAAGTCACATTTGGCCGACCGCAAGCATGGCTTTCCTGCCCAAAACAGTTCCACAGATTTAGGCTGTGCGGCCGGTCTACCTTCTCTTTTAAAGTTAGTATATGGGCCATAATCCTGAGGCAAGAGGCTGGCAAACAGGCCTCTCCAAAACCCAGTGGCGAGGTTTTTTTTTGCCACAGCCAGTAAATGACAAAGGCTTCCTACCCACACCACCAAGAGTAAGATGGGGATTAAACTTTTTTTTGTTTGTTTTCACCTTGGCACTGAACGTAAGGGCAAACAATAACAAAATGTCCCATTTTTCTACAGGAAAAACATACTCCCCTCTTATGACTAAAACTCTCGCAAGCAGGCCTAGGATTTGCTACCCCTAACTCCATAGGTTCATCAACAGACATAAACTCTAAAGGAGTCTCTCCACCCAAAGAGATAGAGGAAGCTGTCACGTTATATGATGATTAGTCCGGCACCTTAGATCTCTCTCCCAGGCATCTATCAATATGTACGGCAAGGGACATAGCTGCTTCCAATGACTCAGGATATTTGGAAAAGGCCAACGTGTCGTTTAGCCTCTTGGATAATTCCTGACAGAATTGGCTATGGAGAGCTGGATCATTCCACTCCGTATACTTAGCCCATCTCCCAAATTCAGAACAATAGATCTCTGCAGAATGCTCTCGCTGCCGTAAACCACGTAACTTTGTCTCGGCCAGGGAAATTTGATCCAGATCATCCTAGATAAGACCTAGAGATCTGAAAAAATCATCTACCGAATGGAGGGACTGTGATCCGGTCGGTAGAGAAAAAGCCCAAGACTTAGCGTCCACTTTAAGCAGCAAAATGATAACACCAACTCTTTGACTCTCATCCCAAGATGAGAGCGGATGTAACTTAAAGTACAATTTACACGACTCTCTGAACAGAATTAAATTATTGCTTCTCTCTGAAAATCTGTCTGGAAGTGCAACCTTTGGTTCAGGAGAGGCCTGATAACTACTACTGGCACCAGCAGCCTGTGATCCCTGGATCTGCGTGCAGAGGTTGGCTACCTCCAAAGACAGACCCCTGCAATTGTCTAGCCAGTGCAGCGATAGAATCCATAGCCAAACACAAATGATGGTTTTCGGCGGTCACGTAGTGATGTGGGAGGGAAAACCACACTGACAACAGGAAGGAAGGGAAAAGGAACTAGGCCTCAAAGCTAGGGAAAGGGAAAGCAGGCGTGCTTTCCACCAGAGGAGATCAGGGAAAGTACCCTGTTCTAAAAATGAGCCGCAGCCTGTACTAGGCTTCCAGGCTCATTGTTAGTATATCCTAGTTCAGCCCACTAGATAGCAGCACTGAACTGTGATAAAGTGATTTCTATACAGAATAATGGAGAAATTTACATCTGATGATTGTAAGTTGTGGTCCACTTTGGGGAACTTAAAAATAAAAAAAGTTTTAAAAATATATTTAAAAAAAACATAAAGTCAGGGTGACTTACTGAGTGTATTGTGTGTCTGCTGGAGATATGTACATATATACAGACTGTGTTGCACTGCACAAGAAATAAGCTTTAAAGAGACAGTGCTCTTTTATCCTGTTCATAATGACAAAACCTGACTTTCTATTTAAATCTACCTAACTAATTATATTTTTCCTATCCCTAATACTCTTCTTCTTGGCGGAAAACCACAATTGCGAGTGATATCTTTAAAAAAAAAGGTATTTATTCAGGTGACAACGCGTTTCGGAGTGAGGGTACTCCTTTTTCAAGTCTAAAAAATATAGTAGTATGAGATATAGTAGTGCTAAAGGGCAAGACATGAATGAATAAAATGAAGTAAAATAAAATAAAACGAATAGACTTATGTAATTCATCAGCAAGGTGTGAGGGTTATAGACAATATAATAATCACATGAATGTAAAGGACATAGTCAGAAGGATCCGATATAATCTAATCTAAAAAAAACTGGGTATCTATATAGTAATAAGAATTTTCTTAGGGAAATATTAATATTAATAATCTTAATAATAACATGATAATAATAATGATGTTAAAAATGATGTAAAAAGTGGTGGCCTTGATACAAAAAACGGGACCCAAAAAACAGGGCGACTGATAAAATTTAAGTGCCAGGGGAATCAAAATTAGGCTTATAGTATCACTGATAATATTATTATTAGTGCAATTATAATCCTAATAAAAATAATGATAATCACAGCAATAATGACAATCCTAGCGATAATAAATAGCAATAATCACAGCGATGAATAAATAGCAAGAATCACAATAATATAATGCCAAAAAACTAACAGGCCTTTTGGAAACAGCCGAAATTCTGAAAATATTATCCAAAAAAGAAAAGGAATACATCACCATAGACCATCCGAATCTAGCATTATTCTATCGTCTACCTAAAATCCATAAATCCATCACCAACCCGCCAGGGAGACCAATCATCTCCGGAATTTCCTCTTTGACCTGCAACTTTTCCCACTATATCGACATCTTACTACAAAAATACGTCATACAACTACCAACATATCTAAAGGATTCAGCTAGCCTGATCACCCTTCTTAAGGGAATTGAATGGAAGGACTCTTACACCTGGGCCACACTAGACGTCTCATCCTTATATTCCAATATCCCACACACAACATCAATGGAATCAATGCCATTTGGCAAATCTTAATGAGAGCAAAGCCAGTTTATACTGGCGGCTATAGATTTTATACTCAACCATAATGTCTTTTTCTTTGAAGATAAAATATATAAGCAGGCAAAAGGGACCGCGATGGGGACGCGTTTTACGCCAAGCTTCGCAAATTTATACATGGGGGTTTTTGAGGAGCACTTTATCTATAATGAACATCAACAAGAGAAATTGATATTTTCCAGACATTATATTGATGACCTACTATTCATTTGGGATGGAAGTATGGATGACGTTAACAAATTCACTGCTCACTTGAACAAAAACGATTTTAACCTCACTTTTACGGCTAACTATTCCAAAACATCCATTGGATATTTAGACCTGGTCCTCTCTTCCAACCAAGGGAAACTCTATAGAAACCAAGACCATCTTCAAGAAAGTGGATGGGAATAGCCATTTAGATTACCAGAGCGCACATCACAAAAAATTGAAGAACAACATCCCATTTAGTCAGTTCAAACGCATCCACAGAAACTGTACTAATAATGAGGATTTCAAGCAACAGAGTCAAGTCATCAGAAAGAGATTCCTAAACATAGGGTATCCTAGTGGAGTCATTAAGGCAGCCCTCCAGCGAACGCAGAAATACACCCAGGAAAATTGCTTGTCCTCAAAAAACGAAGAAACTGACAAAAAAAAAACACCAAGAAACACCAAACTTCCTTTATCACCAAACTTCTTAAAGCACTGGCTCATTTTACAAGCAGATCCTTTTTAAAAAAAAAAAAAATATTCAACCCAGGCCTCAAATAACCTTCAGGGTCCAAACCCTCAAGAACCTCATTGCTCCCAGCCGATTACGGTCCTAAAAGAAGCAAATACCGTCTACCGTAACATTGTTCCCCCAAGTCCTTGGGAGTTAGAAGTGCGGACACCGCCGATGCAAATGCTGTGGCAACATCTCCTCCCGGGTCACTAGATTCTTAACCGCCTCCGTACCGCCTAACGCAGGATCGCGGTCTAGAGGCGGTCGATTCATTCCTCGTAGACACATCCGTGCGTCATCTCGCGAGACGCGAGATTATGCACACAGCCGGCCCGTGCATGCGCATTGCGGGCCAGCAAAAGATAAAAAGGAGTATTTCGTCACCAGCCTGCCAGCCAATGATCATCGCTGGCAGGCTGGTGATTTTCAAAAAAAAACAAATCAAAAGCCATTTAACCCCTTATATTTATAAATATAAGGTGTTAAATGGCTTCTGTGCTCCTCTGCTGGTCTTTTTTGTCGGTTGGTCCCAGATATGTCGGCTGTGCGCTCGCTCACTTTATGTAGCAGGTTCGGCGCCATCTTGCGCTCTCGAACTACCAAGGTGGCTGCCGCTTTTTTGATAAATTTGTCCATGTCTCCACTGTTATTCTGTTGCCTGCTGGCTCCGGAAGTGTCACCGGCTCTAGGGTGCCCGATTTTGACCATGCTGTGGTCCGTCAGCTTGTGTATGCTGGTGCTTTAGAGGATCAAGTACGGAGAGCTCCTGACTATGCGGCCATCACAGTCTGGCACAGGCTCCGCCCCCGTGATTATCATTATTTTTATTAATATTATTACTAGTGCAATTATAATCCTATCAGTGATACTATTAGCCTAATTTTGATTCCCCTGGTACTCCATAGGTTCATCAACAGACATAAACTCTAAAGGAGTCTCTCCACCCAAAGAGATAGAGGAAGCTGTCACGTTATATGATGATTAGTCCGGCACCTTAGATCTCTCTCCCAGGCATCTATCAATATGTACGGCAAGGGACATAGCTGCTTCCAATGACTCAGGATATTTGGAAAAGGCCAACGTGTCGTTTAGCCTCTTGGATAATTCCTGACAGAATTGGCTATGGAGAGCTGGATCATTCCACTCCGTATACTTAGCCCATCTCCCAAATTCAGAACAATAGATCTCTGCAGAATGCTCTCGCTGCCGTAAACCACGTAACTTTGTCTCGGCCAGGGAAATTTGATCCAGATCATCCTAGATAAGACCTAGAGATCTGAAAAAATCATCTACCGAATGGAGGGACTGTGATCCGGTCGGTAGAGAAAAAGCCCAAGACTTAGCGTCCACTTTAAGCAGCAAAATGATAACACCAACTCTTTGACTCTCATCCCAAGATGAGAGCGGATGTAACTTAAAGTACAATTTACACGACTCTCTGAACAGAATTAAATTATTGCTTCTCTCTGAAAATCTGTCTGGAAGTGCAACCTTTGGTTCAGGAGAGGCCTGATAACTACTACTGGCACCAGCAGCCTGTGATCCCTGGATCTGCGTGCAGAGGTTGGCTACCTCCAAAGACAGACCCCTGCAATTGTCTAGCCAGTGCAGCGATAGAATCCATAGCCAAACACAAATGATGGTTTTCGGCGGTCACGTAGTGATGTGGGAGGGAAAACCACACTGACAACAGGAAGGAAGGGAAAAGGAACTAGGCCTCAAAGCTAGGGAAAGGGAAAGCAGGCGTGCTTTCCACCAGAGGAGATCAGGGAAAGTACCCTGTTCTAAAAATGAGCCGCAGCCTGTACTAGGCTTCCAGGCTCATTGTTAGTATATCCTAGTTCAGCCCACTAGATAGCAGCACTGAACTGTGATAAAGTGATTTCTATACAGAATAATGGAGAAATTTACATCTGATGATTGTAAGTTGTGGTCCACTTTGGGGAACTTAAAAATAAAAAAAGTTTTAAAAATATATTTAAAAAAAACATAAAGTCAGGGTGACTTACTGAGTGTATTGTGTGTCTGCTGGAGATATGTACATATATACAGACTGTGTTGCACTGCACAAGAAATAAGCTTTAAAGAGACAGTGCTCTTTTATCCTGTTCATAATGACAAAACCTGACTTTCTATTTAAATCTACCTAACTAATTATATTTTTCCTATCCCTAATACTCTTCTTCTTGGCGGAAAACCACAATTGCGAGTGATATCTTTAAAAAAAAAGGTATTTATTCAGGTGACAACGCGTTTCGGAGTGAGGGTACTCCTTTTTCAAGTCTAAAAAATATAGTAGTATGAGATATAGTAGTGCTAAAGGGCAAGACATGAATGAATAAAATGAAGTAAAATAAAATAAAACGAATAGACTTATGTAATTCATCAGCAAGGTGTGAGGGTTATAGACAATATAATAATCACATGAATGTAAAGGACATAGTCAGAAGGATCCGATATAATCTAATCTAAAAAAAACTGGGTATCTATATAGTAATAAGAATTTTCTTAGGGAAATATTAATATTAATAATCTTAATAATAACATGATAATAATAATGATGTTAAAAATGATGTAAAAAGTGGTGGCCTTGATACAAAAAACGGGACCCAAAAAACAGGGCGACTGATAAAATTTAAGTGCCAGGGGAATCAAAATTAGGCTTATAGTATCACTGATAATATTATTATTAGTGCAATTATAATCCTAATAAAAATAATGATAATCACAGCAATAATGACAATCCTAGCGATAATAAATAGCAATAATCACAGCGATGAATAAATAGCAAGAATCACAATAATATAATGCCAAAAAACTAACAGGCCTTTTGGAAACAGCCGAAATTCTGAAAATATTATCCAAAAAAGAAAAGGAATACATCACCATAGACCATCCGAATCTAGCATTATTCTATCGTCTACCTAAAATCCACAAATCCATCACCAACCCGCCAGGGAGACCAATCATCTCCGGAATTTCCTCTTTGACCTGCAACTTTTCCCACTATATCGACATCTTACTACAAAAATACGTCATACAACTACCAACATATCTAAAGGATTCAGCTAGCCTGATCACCCTTCTTAAGGGAATTGAATGGAAGGACTCTTACACCTGGGCCACACTAGACGTCTCATCCTTATATTCCAATATCCCACACACAACATCAATGGAATCAATGCCATTTGGCAAATCTTAATGAGAGCAAAGCCAGTTTATACTGGCGGCTATAGATTTTATACTCAACCATAATGTCTTTTTCTTTGAAGATAAAATATATAAGCAGGCAAAAGGGACCGCGATGGGGACGCGTTTTACGCCAAGCTTCGCAAATTTATACATGGGGGTTTTTGAGGAGCACTTTATCTATAATGAACATCAACAAGAGAAATTGATATTTTCCAGACATTATATTGATGACCTACTATTCATTTGGGATGGAAGTATGGATGACGTTAACAAATTCACTGCTCACTTGAACAAAAACGATTTTAACCTCACTTTTACGGCTAACTATTCCAAAACATCCATTGGATATTTAGACCTGGTCCTCTCTTCCAACCAAGGGAAACTCTATAGAAACCAAGACCATCTTCAAGAAAGTGGATGGGAATAGCCATTTAGATTACCAGAGCGCACATCACAAAAAATTGAAGAACAACATCCCATTTAGTCAGTTCAAACGCATCCACAGAAACTGTACTAATAATGAGGATTTCAAGCAACAGAGTCAAGTCATCAGAAAGAGATTCCTAAACATAGGGTATCCTAGTGGAGTCATTAAGGCAGCCCTCCAGCGAACGCAGAAATACACCCAGGAAAATTGCTTGTCCTCAAAAAACGAAGAAACTGACAAAAAAAAAACACCAAGAAACACCAAACTTCCTTTATCACCAAACTTCTTAAAGCACTGGCTCATTTTACAAGCAGATCCTTTTTAAAAAAAAAAAAAATATTCAACCCAGGCCTCAAATAACCTTCAGGGTCCAAACCCTCAAGAACCTCATTGCTCCCAGCCGATTACGGTCCTAAAAGAAGCAAATACCGTCTACCGTAACATTGTTCCCCCAAGTCCTTGGGAGTTAGAAGTGCGGACACCGCCGATGCAAATGCTGTGGCAACATCTCCTCCCGGGTCACTAGATTCTTAACCGCCTCCGTACCGCCTAACGCAGGATCGCGGTCTAGAGGCGGTCGATTCATTCCTCGTAGACACATCCGTGCGTCATCTCGCGAGACGCGAGATTATGCACACAGCCGGCCCGTGCATGCGCATTGCGGGCCAGCAAAAGATAAAAAGGAGTATTTCGTCACCAGCCTGCCAGCCAATGATCATCGCTGGCAGGCTGGTGATTTTCAAAAAAAAACAAATCAAAAGCCATTTAACCCCTTATATTTATAAATATAAGGTGTTAAATGGCTTCTGTGCTCCTCTGCTGGTCTTTTTTGTCGGTTGGTCCCAGATATGTCGGCTGTGCGCTCGCTCACTTTATGTGGCAGGTTCGGCGCCATCTTGCGCTCTCGAACTACCAAGGTGGCTGCCGCTTTTTTGATAAATTTGTCCATGTCTCCACTGTTATTCTGTTGCCTGCTGGCTCCGGAAGTGTCACCGGCTCTAGGGTGCCCGATTTTGACCATGCTGTGGTCCGTCAGCTTGTGTATGCTGGTGCTTTAGAGGATCAAGTACGGAGAGCTCCTGACTATGCGGCCATCACAGTCTGGCACAGGCTCCGCCCCCGTGATTATCATTATTTTTATTAATATTATTACTAGTGCAATTATAATCCTATCAGTGATACTATTAGCCTAATTTTGATTCCCCTGGTACTTCATCAGTCGCCCTGTTTTTTGGGTCCCGTTTTTTGTATCAAGGCCACCACTTTTTACATCATTATTTTTATCATGTTATTATTATTATTATTATTATTAAGATTATTAATATTAATATTTCCCTAATTGCGAAGAAAATTCTTATTACTATATAGCTATCCAGTTTTATTAGATTATATCGGATCCTTCTGACTATGTCATTTGCATTCATGTGATTATTATATTGTCTATCACCCTCGCACCTTGCTGATGAATTATATAAGTCTATTTGTTTTATTTTATTTTACTTCATTTTATTCATTCATGTTTTGCCCTTTAGCACTACTATATCTCATACTACTATATTTTTTAGACTTGAAAAAGGAGTACTCTCACTCCGAAACGTGTTGTCACCTGAATAAATACCTTTTTTTAAAGACATCACTCGCAATTGTGGTTTTGCGCCATATTGTGTACGACCTCAGTACACAGCTTCTCACAGTACTCTACATCACTCCTTCGGAGTGCTGGAAACTTCAAGGACTTAGAAGATACCGTCAGCATATGCCCCCCCCCCCCCCCCCCGCGCGCCTTCGCAAGTGTTGTACTGACGCACGCACAACACCAGAAGGTGAGTATAACAATTGACACAGTACACTCTCTAAATCTGGTACGCAAAACTTACTACCCTATGAGCGCCTTGTTTCCGGTTTATTTTGCCAAATTTGCTAATACTCTTCTTGTAAGACCCTAAAATTACTTGTGTGATAAATTGCTGTTCCTGTGACAGACACGTCCTATCACATCAATGGATGAACTCAGAATGACATCTGTTCTTGGGAGCTAACCTTGTGCCTGATAGACCAGCCAATAGCCTTCTTCCTAATTGGTTGTCAGGCTGACTGCAAGGCACTGTGGGATCCTCCATCTGAATCTTCCCTGTCCTCTTTCCGTTGCTACAGAATTTTCAGTGACCCAGAATGGGGTCACTGTAAAAGTGTAATTGCTATAATCTTATCACTATGTGAAATGTTCTGAATTATTGTATTTGTGTGCCTAATAGCATCATATAGACAGTTTAGGGTTAACAACTAAAGATGAGTGAATTTCATGTTATGAAATTCGTTCACACTTCGTTTGGTGGTGAAAGCAGAATTGCGTTATAGATTCCGTTACCATAGACCATAACGGATTTCTATGACGGAATGACTTTAGAGGCATTCCGTCATAATAGAAGTCTATGGCCTGCATAACGGATCCATCCCGTTTCGGGTTCCGGGACAGAACCGTTGTGCAGCCCATAGACTTCTATTATGACGGAATGCCTCTAAAGGCATTCCGTTATGCATTCCATCATAGAATTGCGTTATGGTCCGTGGTAACAGAATCCATAACGCAATTCTGCTTTTACCACCAAACAAAGCATGAATGAATTTCAAAATGTGAAATTCACTCATCTCTATTAAGATCCTTGACTCATCCCCTTAGGTTGCCAGGAGATGGACATGGCTTTGTCCCTTGGTTAGTCTAAGTAGAATGTGAGTCTAGCTGTGCTACAGTGAGGACTTACATGTGCAAGCTCATCAGAGCTAGGCTCGAGGTCAGAAAACCTTCATCTGAGAGTTCTACAACCGAGCAAGCATCTGCTACAGCAGAGTGCTCCAAAGAGAAGGAAAATCAGAAGGTCCAGAATCTACAGGGCAGTGCATTGGAGTCAGTCAGCAAGGTTTTGTGCATGGTTATGGCAGAGAGAAATCTTACTGCTTTGAAAGGGAACATTGTTAATGTACCCTTCCACGCTTGGACATAGTCTGGCCAACTGTGCATTAAATCTGGACCCCTTAGTCCACCATTTGCCAACCATTGCACCTGGTCTCCTGCCTTGCACCCAGACCAACACCTAAATAGTACCCCAACCACAATCAGGCATAAGCCCCAATGCCAGAGTGTGCCATTCAATAACTGCATGGCCCCTTGGAGAACCAGAGGTAAGATTTTGAGTACTACAACCACCTCTCCCATCCGCCATTCACTCCCCAAAACTCAGATTTGTTTGGAAGAATTTTTGTGAAATTCGCAACCAATCCAATTACTTTGGAATAGATTCGCTCATCTCTAGTTACAACCATGTGGAGCTGTAATAGACTCTGCAGAATATTTAACTTAAAGATAATCCCCTTTCTCACTCCTAAATTGTGTAATAACTAGGCAGAAAAAAACGCAAGCATTTTTAATCCCTTTGCTTTGTTTTTCTGCAGTTTTGTGGTGTTTTTTGTTTTTCTGGCATTTTGTGCACACAGTGGGCTACATTTGCTACTGTGCCTCTGCAACGACTTTGTCTAAAAAGATGTGAAAATTGGCGCAATTTTGGTGAAAATAGGATGTCTACACGTCTTGTTTGGAAAGGGGTGGGACTTGCACACTACAGGGAAAGGCGCCAGCCTCTTTGGCAGGGGTCAAATCATTGACCAGGCACCCGGGGACAATGCGCAGGGGTCCTGTGACCCCCCCCCCAGTGTCGGAGATCGCCGCAAACTGCAGGTCAATTCAGATCTGCGGTTTGCGGCTTTTACAGGTTGCTGCGGTGGCGGTTGGCTGTGACATCGGGTCCCCGTGCGGCTGTAAGGGGGACCCGATGGCATGGAAGGCAGCGCAATGCCTTCATTAAGCATCAGCGCTGCCTTCCGGTGACAAACCTGTGAGATCCTGCCCCCTCATTACTCATACAGCTAATGCATTCCAATACAGAAGTATTGGAATGCATTGTAAAGGGGATTAGACCCCCAAAAGTTGAAGTCACAAAGTGGGACAAAAAAAAGGTTGAAAAATTAAGTTTCCCCCAAAAAAATTAAAGGTTTCAAGTAAAAATAAACAAAAAGTCATTTTCCCCAAATAGAGTAAAAAAATTGGCTAAAAAAATAAATAAAAAGGAAACATATTAGGTATCGCCGCGTCCATATCGACCGGCTCTATAAACATATCACATGACCTAACCCCTCAGATAAACACTGTAAAAAATAGAAAATTAAAACTTTTTGTCACCTTACATCACAAAAAGTACAACATCAAGCGATCAAAAAGGCGTATGCCCACCAAAATAGTACCAATCTAACCATCACCTCATCTCGCAAAAAATTAGCCGCTACATAAGACAATCACCCCAAAAATATATATAATTAGGCCCAGAATATTGAGACACTTTGTTTGTTTTAAAAATGCTGTTATTGTGTAAAACTTATGTAAATTTAAAAAAGTATACATATTAGGTAAAAATATCACATGACCTAACCCCTCAGATGAACACCGTAAAAAATTTAAAATGAAAACTGTGCTATAAACCATTTTTTGTCACCTTACATCACAAAAAGTGTAATAGCAAGCAATCAAAAAGTCATATGTACCCCAAAATAGTACCAATCAAACCATCATCTCATCCCGCAAAAAATGAGGCCCTACCTAAGATAATCACCCAAAAACTGAAAAAAACTATGGCTCTCAGAATATGGAGACACTAAAACATGACTTCTAACTTTTATTTTTTTTGAGTTTCAAAAGCTTTAGTGTGTAAAAGCACTTGTACAGAAAGGAAAGAGCATAGTGGAGGTAAAAACAATCCTCCAATAAAATAATAAAATGAACAATCAAGTTAACTAAGAGTATGAATCAAGTAGGTCACGAGATACATGAAAGATAATACTTTCTTATTGAAGAGAGTTCTGGAGTGTTACCGGCTTAGGACGCTAAGATATGACATGGATGTTTGTTTGAGTTAGGGGGTGCTTAAAAACGCTTAAAGTAAAAGGTGAAATCTACAAGCATTGTATCACTTCTCAAAACCCCTGTGGGTCTTCCAAGCACGCCAGATGGAATTGAATTTGTGGATTAGTCTCATTTGCCAGAAGGAAATTTCTTTCAGTCTATAGATCTGATCGACCTTGGCGAACCATTGCTCTATGGAGGGGATGTCAGAGGAAAGCCAATGGTGAGGAATCAGAAATCTGGCCGTGTTAACCAATTGCTTATATAAGGCCAAGATTTGGGATCCTACAGGATGTAGGATAGAGGTTCAAGAGAGCAATCTCAGGAAGAGGTTGTAATGAGGCCCCACAAATTTGGTTACAGATGCCAAAAATCTGCTTCCACCAATCTAGTTAGGGAGGGCAATCCCACTAAATATGTAGGCAGAAGCCTCTCGCTTTTGAGCACCTCCAACATGTGTCACAGGCAGACCTGGAGTACAAGCAAGTTTTTTCAGGGGTCCTGTACCATCTGACTAACACTTTGTAACTAGTCTCTTGTATTTTAACGCATCTAGATGCCTTGTGACGTGAGATCAAAATTGTGTTCAGTTCCCGTGAGGAGAATGAACGGTTCAAGTCAACAGCTGCTGGGATAAAGAGAGTGTCCGGGAATCGTAATCTGTTATATAGTTGAGTAATTAATTTAGGTGGGGACTGGACATTGTCAAGAAGACTTTCCAGCCAGCCTTGTGGGGGCGAAAAAGGTCTTGTGGTTTGACATTTTGTTAAAGATACGAGTGTAGAAAGTATAGGGGGGGCAGTGTTAGGGAGATAATAGTACAGCTTGATCATCAAGTCTGCAATAAAAATTGGATGGGGGACATAAATCAGTTCTCTCAGTGGAATTGTGGAGTTTTTAAGGCAATTCTGTACACTATCTAACATAGCCCTAGGAGAAACATTTATTATATCTCTAACTTGTAGTATTTGAGAAGGGAAGGGAATTGAGTGTTGAGTGTCTCGAAGCCAAGTCCAGGCAGAAAAAGTTGCTTTCATTAAGGGGGAGGTGACTGGAGGTAGTGGTTGAGCTGACTTATGGCCGAGCAGGTAGGCTCTAAAGGAGGAGCCCAAAAGTGCTTGTTCTATAGAGACCCTTGAAACGAGAATCGCCTTCCCATATATTTCGGGGTCGGGAAGAGCAATACCACTCCATATCTTTGCTCTATTCAGTGTTTTGTATGATATGCAGGGTTTCTTGTTATTCCATATAAAGGAACTGGATAGGGAGGACCTGTTGTAAGTATGTTAATTTGGGAAGAATTAATGACGCTAACATGTTTTTCCTACCAAACCATGAAAGTATGGGCACATCTAAATTGTTGAGTGTCTTTGTGATTTCCATGAAAAGGGGGTTTATTTCATAGAAAATAAGTGGGTGGGGTCTGCGCTAATCTTGACTCCTAAATACGTCAGGTGTGGGGCCGACCAGTTGAAAGGGGATGATTGAGCTAGATGTTTTTTGGTAGTGGCTGAAAGACCGGAGCTAATGATTAGAGATTTATTGTGATTGACCTTGAAATTAGAATAGAGGCCATATTTTTCTAAGAGTTGAAAAATCTGGGGAAGAGCTTTTTCTGGGTTGCTAATCATAACTAGTAAATCGTCCTCAAAGGCCGCTGCTCCTGATCGCCCAATTTAATTCCTTTGATATCTATGTCTTGTCTTATAGCCTGAAGTAGGGGTTCCAGGGTTAGGACAAAGAGGAGAGGGGACAAGGGACAACCCTGCCTTGTGTCGTTCCTAATATTAAAAGGGGGCGATAAAGTGCTATTAGTTGAGATCATTGGTTCTCTAATGATCTAAGCTAGGTACAGTGATGCCTCTCAGGGTCAGTTTGGTTGCAAAATGACCTTAAAATACAGCCATGCTACTTGTTACTGTCTAAGGCTACTTTCACACTAGCGTTCGGGGCTCCGCTTGTGAGTTCTGTTTGAAGGCTCTCACAAGCTGCCCCGAACGCATCCGTACTGCCCTAATACATTCTGAGTGGATGCGGATCCGCTCAGAATGCATCAGTCTGGTACCGTTTGTCCTCCGCTCAGCAGGCGGACACCTGAACGCTGCTTGCAGCGTTCGGGTGTCTGCCTGGCCGTGCGGAGGCAAACGGATCCGTCCAGACTTACAATGTAAGTCAATGGGGACGGATCCATTTGAAGTTGACACAATATGGCAACTTCACACTTAGAATTTTTTCTAAACTATAATGCAGACTGATCCGTTCTGAACGGATCCCATCATCTGCATTATAGGAGCGGATCCGTCTGTGCAGACACCAGATGGATCCGCTCTGAATGCAAGTGTGAAAGTAGCCTAAAATGGACCTTAGGCCACTTTCACACATCTCTATTTAGTCAGTATCAGTGGAACCTACAAATAAAGTGTACTGGAAAGATTTATGCTTCTTCCGTATTATGAACCCACTCCTGGTTTTGATGTAGTACTGATAAAAAATATTGAGCAAGTGAATGTGACCTGAATGTGAGTTTACTACTCCTTTTCTAACTGGCTGCTTTTTTTTGTGTTATCTTTTCAAGAAACGTGAGGAGCTTTCACTTTTTCAAGACGCATTATTAAGTCGAACAATCATCCCTCCAGAAGAAGGTAGTGGGGAAGATCAAACACAGCAAGATATAGCAGAGGAGTTGGAAGCTTTGGCAGCCAATATTGATTATATTAACGACAGCATTCGGGAATGTCAGGCAATAATTGTTCAAATGGAAGAGTCAAAAGTATGTCTGAAACAGAAAATGTGTTTGATTTTTGTCCTGTCATTCTCCTAACATTTTTTCTTTTAACTTTTATCATATGAGAATAAATTTTCAGATGGTGGAGTAGGTGAAGTAAAATAACAAAACGCTACTGTCGACTGCTATTTATTTCTTTTAAATATAGTTTTATATTTGGTATATTTTGGCATGCAGTACATTGTCTACATCAGGAGTAGGCAACCTCCGGAACTCCAGCTGATGTGAAACTACAACTCCCAGCACAAGTGGCATAAAAGCTTTTCCATTAGAGCAGGCATGCTACCCTCCAGCTGTTGCAGAACTACAACTCCCAGCATGCCCGAACAGCCTACAGCTTTCAGCCTACAGCAGGGCATCGTGGGAGTTGTAGTTTTACAACAGCTGGAGAGCCGCAGGTTGAACATGCCTGCTTTAGGCCTCTTTCACAGTACCGTATGGCTTTCTCAGTGTTTTGCGGTCCCTTTTTTCACGGATCCGTTGTTCCGTTTTCGGTTTCCGTTGTGTTTCTGTTCCGTTTTTCCTTTCTGTTTTTCCGTATGGCATATACAGTAATTACATCGAAAAAATTTCCCTGGGCATAAAATTTTCAATAGATGTTTCTGCAAAAACTGAATAGATACGGAAGACATGTGTCCCGTTTTTTTGCAGACCCATTGACTTGAATGGAGCCATCGAATGTGATTTGAGGGCAATAATAGGACATGTTCTATCCTTCAACGGAACGGAAATACGGAAACGGAATGCATGCGAAGTACATTCTGTATTTTTTGCGGAACGATTGAAATGAATGGTTCCGTATACGGACAATATATGGAATGCAAAAAATGGCCCGTAAACGGAAAAAAAAAATGGTCGTGTGAAAGAGGCCTTAGAGGGTAGAGTCCTGACCAAGTTTTTACCCCCAGTAGAAGAGAGGATGAGTGCCGAAAGTTGCTGAAACATCTAGATTTATTCTGTAAGTGTACCTTTTTTTTTGACTCCCTTCCTGTGGGTTCTGTTTTTTATTCCATCATTTTTATTAAGAATTTTCATATAAAGTATAGCAGAGTATGAGATTGCGAAGTAGTTTACAGTGGACGCAGCCACTGAAGGACGAGATTGTACCAGTAATCCAAACGTCAAATAACATGGAAGACATTATGGCGTAATAAATGAGGAGTAAAGACATTCGTAGAAAGTGAGATTGCACGTAAACTAACAACAGTTGCTACCATAATATCTTGTTGCTGAACACTGATCACAATTTTTGTCATCTCCAACCTTGGAAATCAACAAGGTAGCTATGACATCATCAATAACCTAACCTGGCTACACAGTGGACGCTAACTAGATGTTAAATGTTCTATGTGTGAAAGTAGCCTGAGCGGATCCGTTCAGACTTTACATTGAAAGTCAATGGGGGATGGATCCGCTTGAAGATTGAGCCATATGGTGTCATCTTCAAGCGGATCCGTCCCCATTGACTTACATTGTAAGTCGGAATGGATCCGCTCGCCTCCGCACGGCCAGGCGGACACCCAAACGCTGCAGCGTTCAGGTGTCCGCTCACTGAGCGGAGCGGAGGCTGAGCGCTGGCAGGCGGATGCATTCTCAGTGGATCCGCCTCCACTGAGAATGCATTAGGGCCAGACGGCTGCGTTCAGGGCCGCTTGTGAGCCCCTTCAAACGGAGCTCACGAGCGGACACCTGAACGCAGGTGTGAAAGGAGCCTAATAGTGAGGCTTAGCAGCAGGAGGGACCTAGATATGAGGACACCAAAAGGTATTTACGAGCTATTCCCTTAACAGGAGACTGAACCTGTGAAGGTCAATCTAGCGGGAAAATCTCGGATGAGCCATCAAGGGGTTCCACGTGTGTTCATATTTCACAGGAGAAAGCATCGAGGGTGGAATCATCTTTTCATAACGACAAGTTGTATTTAAGTCAGTTATCACTTCTGAGATATCAGGGGGGGTGAACTTTTTCCAATGGCGAGTTATAATCAGCTTAGCGCTGAGCAAAACATGCCCCATTATGGGTCTATATGAAGGGTGTGAGTGTTGGATGCCCAAGAATAATAGAGCAAGTTCTGGGGTTGGGGAAACTGTATTTTTGGACAGTTTGCCTAATAGCACAAATACCTGCTTCCAGAAGGAAGTAATAATTGGGCACGACCACAGGACATGAAGCAATGAACCCACATTTCCGCATTCCCTCCAGCATAAGGGAGAAGTAGAAGGGTATATTATATGGAGTCTTTGGGGTGTGAAGTACCAATTTAGGAGCGTCTTAACACCTGCCTCATAGTGGGTAACACATTTAAAATTGGAGGTAAAAAAACCAATAGCGAGGGACCAGGTGTCTTCAGAGAATGCACTCCCCAATTCCCGCTCCCATTTCTTGAAAGGTTTGGTTTTAACAAACTTATCTTTATCACCCTTAAAATCATAGATGCGACCAGTTGCCCCTTTTCTCAATAAGCCCTGGGAGCAGTATAATTGGAGGATCCCCACATGTGTGGGCGGAGGCATTTTGATGGTGGTCATTAATAAGTGTTTAATCCTGAGGTAGTTAAATATCTCACCAGATGGGAGTTGAAACAGTTGTTGAATGGCATTGAATGAGAGAATCCCATCAGCAGTAATGAGCTGAGAGACTCTCTCAATCCCCTTCTCACGCCAACTGCGCAAATTGATATCCTGAAGTAATGATTCCAGAGTATAGGTGTCTGAATGAAAGAATAAGGCATTTTTAGAATCTGTGGATATGTTGTGGATTTGTAACCATAGCCTCCCCATGTGTTTTACGGTCATAAGGGTGAGGTCGGGAACCTTCCTGTTCCATATAATACCAATCAACAAGTCTCTCAAGGAGCCTTCCTTAATTGAGTGAGATTCAATTTGATGCCAAGCCTTGGTACAATCTTTTTTCCACCATTCTCTGGTTAGCGACAATCCAATGGCTTTGTGATAGTCGCCAATACAAGGTAGGCCTATCCCTCCAGCTTTTTTCCGTAGGTTGTTTCTGGGCAATTCTGGGTCTAGACGATTTCCATATATATTTGGATAGAGTTGACGGTGCCTTTTTAAAGAATAAAGTAGGGACTGCGATAGGTAGATCTCTTAAGGCATAAATCAGTTTAGGCAGAGTCATCATCTGAAATGCTGCCACCCTTCCCACCCACGAAATCTCTTTCATCGAAAATTGGGAAAAAGGAAAGTGTACCAAATTGCGTTATTATGTCAAAGGCATAACGTAAGGAATGAAGAGGGTTTGACATGGTAAGGATGATATCATCCGCATAAAGAGATATTCTGTGGTCCCGTCCACCAATATCTACACCTTGGATGATGGGAGTATTTCTTATGTGCTGAGCTAGAGGTTCCAGGGCCAAAATGAACAGGAGGGGTGACAATGGGCACCCCTGACGAGAACCATTGGTAATCTGGAAAGGGTCAGATAAAACCCCGTTTACCCATATTCTAGCCATGGGGTAGGTATATAAGCTGGAGAAAGCGTTCAGTATATTGCCCTTGAAACCCATCTTCTGGAGAACCGAGAATGCGAACGACCAATGTAAACGGTCGAACGCCTTCTCGACGTCCACTGTCACTGCTAGCATAGGGAGATTGTTCTGCTCAGCATAATCGAACAGATCCACTAGTCTTCTGGTATTATCCGATGATATGCGGCCTTTAACAAACCCTGTTTGGTCGTCTTTGATTAGGGAAGGGAGTATAGGTGACAATCTACTGGCCATTAATTTGGCAAATATTTTTATGTCCGAATTGAATAATGAAATTGGTCTGAAATTTTGGGATTTTCCAGGTTTAGGCAGTGTGACTATCAAGGCTGTAAGAATCTCTGGTTGGAACGGGGACCCTTCGAGGGCATGGTTAAAAACTTCCAAAATATAGGAGGACAGTATGTGAAAAAAATGCTTATAGTATTCATTAGACAAGCCGTCCGGGCCTGGGGATTTACCCGGGGGAAAGTGCTGTAATTAACTTTTGGAGTTCCGTGGACGTGATCGGGGCATTTAATGAATGGAGCTGTTCAGAGGTGAGGTTAGGTAAGTCGGATTGAGCCAGGAAGTCCTTCACTAACTTGGGGTAATTATCTGGTAAAGCAACCGTATCTTTGAGGTTGTAGAGGGCATGGTAGTAGGTACGAAATTGTTCCGCGATATCCCTAGGGTCTAATAGTTTTGCTTTAGATGAGGGGTGGATGAGAAATTGGATTTTTGTTTTGGATTGCTGAATTTTGACTTGATTAGCCAGTATTTTACCAGCTCTATTTCCCTGAGCGTAGTATCTCGCTTTAAGCAGGGATTTGTAATAATTGTGGGATAATAGACTTCTCAATTTATCCCCCTCTGTTCTCAGTTAGGCCTCATGCACACGACCGTTGTGTGCATCCGTGGCCGTTGTGCCGTTTTCCATTTTTTTTTTTCGCGGACCCATTGACTTTCAATGGGTCCGTGGAAAAATCGGAAAATGCACCGTTTTGCAGCCGAGGCCGTGATCCGTGTATCCTGTCCGTCAAAAAAATACGACCTGTCCTATTTTTTTGACGGACAACGGTTCACGGACCCATTCAAGTCAATGGGTCCGTGAAAGAACACGGATGCACACAAGATTGGCATCCGTGTCCGTGATCCGTGGCCGTAGGTTGCTTTCATACAGACGGATCCGAAGATCCGTCTGCATAAAAGCTTTTTCTGATCTAAGTTTTCACTTCGTGAAAACTCATTTCCGACAGTATATTCTAACACAGAAGCCTTCCCATGGTGATGGGGACGCTTCTAGTTAGAATACACTGCAAACTTGGTACAAGACTGCCCCCTGCTGCCTGGCACCACCCAATCTCTTATAGGGGGATATGATAGCACAATTAACCCCTTCAGGTGCGGCACCTAAAGGGGTTAATTGTACTATCGTATTCTCCTGTAAGAGATCAGGGCTGCCAGGCAGCAGGGGGCAGACCCCCCCCTCCCCAGTTTGAATATCGTTGGTGGCACAGTGTGCGTAGGTGGAGCTCCCGGCCGGTCACAGACATCGCAGCAGCAAGCAGGTAAGTATGAATCTTCTACAATTGTACTATTGCTAAGTAACCATGGCAACCAGGGATGCAGTAGCTTCCTGGTTGCCATGGTTACCGATCGGAGCCCGGCGATTAAACTGGGACTCCGATCGGAACTCCGCTGCCACCAATGATGGGGGGGGGGAATGGGAGGCCGCACACTGCCACCAATGGTTGTTACTACTATAGAGAGAGGGGGGGCCGATGGTGGGCGCACACTGTGCCACCAACGATTTTTAACTATAGAGGGAGGAAGGGGGGGCGATGGTGGGCGCACACTGTGCCACCAACGATTTTTAACTATAGAGGGAGGAAGGGGGGGGCGATGGTGGGCGCACACTGTGCCACCAACGATATTCAAACTGGGGAGGGGGGGGGTCTGCCCCCTGCTGCCTGGCAGCCCTGATCTCTTACAGGAGAATATGATAGTACAATTAACCCCTTTAGGTGCCGCACCTGAAGGGGTTAATTGTGCTATTATATCCCCCTGTAAGAGATTGGGTGGTGCCAGGCAGCAGGGGGCAGTCTTGTACCAAGTTTGCAGTGTATTCTAACCTGAAGCGTCCCCATCACCATGGGAACGCCTCTGTGTTAGAATATACTGTCGGAAATGAGTTTCACGATGTAGCTCATATCCGACAGTATATTCTAACGTAGAGGCGTTCCCATGGTGATGGGGACGCTTCAAGTTATGTTCGGGTGTCCGCCTGGCCGTGCGGAGGCAAGCGGATCCGTCCAGACTTATAATGTAAGTCAATGGGGACGGATCCGTTTGAAGATGACACACTGTGGCTCAATTTTCAAACGAATCGGTCCCCATTGACTTGCATTGTAATTCAGGACGGATCCGTTTGGCTCCGCACGGCCAGGCGGACGCCAAAACGACTTTTTTTTCATGTCCGTGGATCCTCCAAAAATCAAGGAAGACCCACGGACGAAAAAACGGTCACGGATCACGGACCCACGGACCCCGTTTTTGCGGACCGTGAAAAAAAACTGTCGTGTGCATGAGGCCTAAGGTGGATATTTGTGATGTAGGCGATGTCTTGTTGAGATTCTCAAGGTCAGCAATGGTCTTAAGTAGCTGAGAGATTTCTTTTTCCCTGATTTTCTTTATTTTGTGTTTCAATCTAATCAGGGATCCAAAAATGAACGCCTTATGGGACTTCCACAGAATACATTTATCCGAGACAGAGCCATCATTGAAAGTGAAAAACTCTCGTAGTTCATTAGGCAACTTTTTAACTGATTCTGGGTTAGAGTATGGGAACATGGGAATTGATAGAGGTTCTCTAGGGTCAATGTTATTGGGGCATGATTAGACCATTGAATGAGTCCAATGTCTGTAGATATTGTATGTAGCAAGGTGGCTTGGTCTACTAAAACATATCAATACGGGAATATGAGAGATGAGGCAGTGAAAAAAAGGTGTAGTCCCTCTCCACACTATGTTGGGCTCTCTAGATGTATATGAGACCCTCTGAGTGTAATAGAGAAGCCACTCCACCCCCCAAGCGACGAGTTGGGCAAGTAGAATCCAATGACCGATCCACCACCATGTTAAAGTCACCACAGAGAATAACCTTCCCTTATTTCAGAGATTTTACCTGTTTCATTAGGTGCATAAATGTTGACTAAGGTGTAAATGATGTTGTTAATAGAACATACCAGGATGATGTACCAGCCATTGGGATCCACTTTTTATGAGATGGCAGTGAAGGCAACTGAGTTCTTGACAGCAATGAACACCCCTCTAGACTTCTTGCTAAAATGAGAATGCAATATATGAGGAAAAGAGCGACGATGAAAACGCTTAGCGTCCTCCTGCAATAAATGGGTCTCCTGGATACAAATAAGGTCCGCTCCAGCTTTGTTTGCCTCCTGCCAAACATAGGATCTTTTCTGGGGGCAGTTGAGCCATTTAACATTTAGCAATAGAATTTTTAAATCCAATAGTTTTTTATTCGTTTTTAAACAAGTATACAGTATAAGTAGCAGACACAGCCGCTGTCATTGCAATGTCAATAAGAACACCAGTATCGCATTAATAGACTGCAAATATCAGAGCAAGGTATATTGTTCACAATATAGCTAGAATCCAGGACATCCATTAGGATGCAAACAACCTGGCATTCCCCCATTCAAGTATTTGCGGCCACTGAAGTGTGACCTAGGTAACACTTTGACAATAATTAAACACCTTGGCATACAAAATATAAATCTTACAACACCTCGAGTAAGCGTACTCTGCGGTATCCTGGTGCAAATAACCTTCAGTATAGTACTGAAGGAAAATCATAAACACAAACAAAGAAGAAAAAGAAAAAAGGAAAAAACAAAACACAGGAAGGAGAAAAGAAAAGTCAACTAAAACAACAGCAATGAGATCAGTGAGCTATTGTGTACAATATATCATATATATTGTGTGCATGAGACATCTCTATCAGCTTCCAGTCAAAGCTGTGTATCTCCAATTGTAGGGTTACATAGTAAATGTACTAAATGTACTAATAGACCATAAATGCCAAACTTTATCGAAATATTTTGTTGAGAAAATAGAAGGGGTTAACGCCCTTTCATATTTCCAGGTAGTATTTATAGCAGATATCGTCTCTTCCACTGCAGGAGCCACCGTATCCTTCCAATGTCTGGCGATGACCAATTTGGCCAAAACTAGGATCTTGCATGCCAGTATTCTACTGCTTGGAGGCAGTTTTTCTAGGTCCAAATATAGTAGTGCAATATGAGCCTTATTAGGGATTGTCACTCCCACAATGGAAGATAGGATGCAAAATACCTCCTCCCAATACTTCCGAAGAACAGGACAGTCCCATAAAGTGTGTAATAAGGAGCCCTTTTGGCCACAGTGTCTCCAACTCAACTGTGATGTTGTAGGGTAAATTTTGTGCAGCCTGTCAGGTGTCATATACCAACGTAAGTATGTTTTCATTGCAGCCTCGTAGTGTGTGCTGCATTTGCAGGCTAATTGAATTCATTTGAGAGCAGATTCCCATTGTTTAGCTTCAAAGGTACATCCTATATCATCTTCCCACCGTAAAAACGATTGAGATTTATGAAAGCAAAATTGGGAGTCAATTAAGCCATAGGCATGTCTCATAATTTTAGATTTAAACTTATGGATAGACGCTACCTTTGTATCCCCAATGTTAATTCCATTGGGATGAGTGCTGAGGAAATGCCGTATTCGTAAGTATTTAAAAAAGTCAGTATTAGGAATATGGTATTTCCATACTAGCTGCTCAAAAGTTTGCAAAATTCCAGTATCATACAGCTGAGATACACATGATATACCTCCTCTCATCCAATTGGAAAGATCTAAGTCTCTGATGTGTATAGTCAAATACTGCATTGGTACTGATTCCCAAGAAATATTGTCTTTCCCATCCACAGTTCTGCGGAATTCCCTCCAACACTGCAATGTGGTTTGTGTCAAAGGAGAAGTTAGTGGTAATTCGGACGTTATGTCCCTGTCCTCAAAAGTAAGGGCGTGTAGCGTTATCGGAAATGTAAGGCTATTCTCTATATGTGTCCAATTTGTAACCTCTTCGTTTTTCCATTTGGCAATCATTTCCACTTGCGAAGCTATGTAGTATGCCCTCATATTAGGGACACCCAATCACCCATATAATTTATGCTTAGTTAATAAAGAATACTGAATCCTAGGTTTGCGATTTGCCCATATAAACCGGGATATGCATTTTTGAAGATCCGTGAAAAATTTAGTCTGTATTTTTATAGGTACTGTACGAAACAGGTATAACAGCTTTGGTAACAGTAGCATTTTAACCCCTTAGTGACCAAGCCTGTTTGGGCCTTTATGACCAAGCGTTTTTCTTCCTTTTTTCATCGTCGCGTTCCAAGAGCTATAACTTTTTTATTTTTTCGTCTATATAGCTTTATGAGGGCTTGGTTTTTACGGGACAAGTTGTAGTTTTTAATGGAAACATTTTTGGGTACACATAACTTTCTGATTAACTTTTATTAACTCTTTCTGGGAGGGAGATGGGGGAAAATAGCAATACTGCCACTGCGTTTTTACATTATAAATTTTACGGCGTTCATTTTTCGGTACAAATAACATAATATCTTTATTCTCTGGGTCAGTACGATTACAGTGATACTAAATACTTATAATTTTTTTTACGTTTTACTACTTTTTTTTCCAATAAAACCCCTTTTATTAACCAAAAAAATGATTTTGCATTGCCACTTCACAAGACCCATAACTTTTTTTTTCTTTTTCTATGGAGTTGTGTGAGGGCTTGATTTTTGAGGGACAACTTGTATTTTTCATTGGTATCATTTTGGAGTAAATGCGCTTTTTGATCGCTTGTTATTATGTTTTTTTCGGTGGAAACGAAGAATAAATTAGAAATTCTTTCTTTTTTTTATTTTTCTTTTTTACGGCGTTCACCATAGGGGATAATTTATGTAATATTTATGTAGTCCGGGTCGTTACGGACGCGGCAATACCAAACATATGGGGGATATTTTCTTTTTGCAATTTTTTTCATTGAAAAGCGTATTTTCAATGAAAAAAAAAGCATATTTTTTTATTTTATGGAATTTTTTTTATTTAATAAATGTGTATTTATTTTTATTTTTTTTTACTACTTAAAAGTCCCACAAGGGGACTATAATATACAGTATTTTGATTGCTTTTAAAATGTAATGCATTATCTCTATAAGGCATTACATTTCAATAGCGATGCTATTCAAACCTTGACCAGCAGGTGGCGCCAGAGAGGCACGGCCTGCTGGAAATAACTGAAGACAGGCTCGGGGCCCTGATCGGAAGTGAGGTAAGCTTCCGAACACATCAGCACCCCGCGATCTTATTTTCGGGGTGCTGATGGGAGACAGAGGGAGTCCGCTCCCTCTGTCACCACTTTACATGCAGCGGGCGCCATTGCGCCCGGCATGTAAAGGGTTAAACAGCCCGGATCGGCACTCCTGCCGGTCCGGGCTGTTAGAGCAGGGTCCCGGCTCTCATGTGAGAGCCGGGTCCGCGCTCCCCGCTGCACGGGGGAGCCGTGCAGCGCTTAGACCGGGCCGCCGTAAAAACGCGGCAGCCCAGCCTAAGGCCCCTTAGTGACCACCGTAAAAACACGTATGGGTGGTCACTAAGGGGTTAAAGGCCGCTATTCTTCCGGTCCACGAAATTTCACTTTTAGATAATCGGGCTGACTCTTCTTTAATATTGGATAGCATGGGTAGGTAGTTGTATTTATATAGTTGGCTAAATGTGGAGGTAATTTTTGTACCTAGATATCCAATGGTTTCAGTTTGCCAATCTAGATGGAACTGGGTTTTTAACCGTTCTATAAGAGGGGATGCAAGACCTAACGGCATAGCTTGAGATTTCGAAGTATTAAGTTTGTATAATATTTGCCCGAATTGTTTGATCCATTCCAGGGATTTGGCCAGCGATATTTCAGGGTCTGCTAAGGTCAAAATTACGTCATCAGCATAGAGGGAGATAGTGTGCTCCCGGTCACGTATATTTATCCCTTTGACATCTGGATCGGACCTCAGGAGAGTAGCCAACGGTTCCATGCATAGAACAAATATTAATGGTGAGAGCGGACAACCTTGGCGTGTACCGTTTGTGATATCAAATTTATTCGATAGTGTGCCATTAGTTAGTACTCTAGCTGAAGGTGCCGAATATAACGCTCTAATAGCTTGCAGTATTCCATCTTTAAACCCAAAGCGAGATAGTACCGAGAAGGCGTACGACCATCCAATACGGTCAAACGCCTTCTCGGCATCCAAGGATATCATCAAAGATGGAATTTTGGAAGATGTGACATAATGCAATAAATTTAGCACTCTCCTGGTATTATCGAATGCCTGTCTAGTCTTAACAAAACCTACTTGAAGCAATAGAATTTTTAGACCCATATGATTGAGGGGAGAAATCAATCCTTATTCGGATAAACTGACAGTCGAAGATTAACTAATCAACCTTATAAACAGTAAACTACTGTCTAACAATAAGCAGATTTTTCAATCGGCCACAGAAAAATAATTGGCAAAATTAGCAAGTGAAGGGATATAGGTAAAGTAAGGGAGGAACAGCAGGGAAAAGAAGGGTAATAACACAACCCCAGACGGTTAGAATCCGTCTGTGCAGTTTTGGTGGCGTAAGTCCACTGGTGAAACTGAGAGGAGTCTCAACTGTATGGGATATTTAAGCACCTAAACATTAAAAGGGATTAAACAATTGGCCCCATACAATTAATGCAATAACGTTTCCACATTTCCCTTAACCTCATTAGGCCCGTAGCAAGATACCAAAGAGGACACCCGTAATCTGGACCAGTATTGATCCTGAGGGAATTAAGTGTCCTGAGTTCCCGACGAGGATGGAGGGTCATTCCGTCTGCTTTTCCAGTTGAAGTTGAATGTCCCAGGATTGTAGAAGGTCTTGACCCTCTGTGACGGTCTTCACCATGTAGGTCTTGCCGTTCCTCCGGATTAGTAATTTTTGTGGGTAACCCCATTTATATTGGATGCCATTATCCCTGAGAGCAAGGGTGATCGGTTGCAGCTCTCTTCTTTGTCGCAATGTCGCCATAGAAAGATCAGCAAAGAGCCTGACTGCTTGAAAATTAGCAGGTAGTTGATCACAATTTCTGGCCGCTAACATTAAAGCCTCCTTTGTATGGAAAAAGTGAATACGAGCCAGAGTGTCTCTAGGGACATCCGCACTAAGATGAGATGGTTTCGGGATTCTATGAGCCCTGTCAATAATCATGTCAGGAGCAGGAATTCTTGGCAGCAGCACTTTGATGAGACTTTTGAGGTATGACTGTAAATCTCGAGGTTCTGCATCTTCTGGGATACCCCGGAATTTCACATTGTTCCTCTTGGAACGATCTTCCATATCCGCAATTTTGCTCTTAATGCTCTCAAGTTCATCTGCCATATCATTGTGGACATCTAGTATGTTGTTTTGTGAGGTCGCAAAATCTGCCATCTTGTTTTCCACATGTATGATCTTATTTTCAGTCTCTTTACCTTTGGCCGCCAAAGGGTTAATCAACCCTGCCATATCTGCGCAGAGCATATTTTTAATTGACTCCTCACATAGTGGCTTATTTGAGGTCTGATATGCGATTATGGGGACCGCGGTGGAGGTCTCTAAAGCCTGCGCCCATGTTACTGACCTCAGGAGGGAGAGATGACTCCAGCCGCAGCCTCTGCTTCTGGGGACTGGAAGAAGGTGAGGATCCATTCAGATTTGTGGCGGCGCCATTTTGTGGAGTCGTAGTCACCGGAGCGCCTATATCGCTTGGGGTCGGTGGAAGTGTGGGGAACTCCGCTTCATTCAGGGCGAAGATGTCGGGTTCCAGGGGAGGTGACGGTGAGCGGGAGCTACCTTTCGGCGAAGCGCTGTTGAGGGGGGAAGACGTAAAAGCTCTGATGCGGGAGCCGGCGCCATCTTTAGCCGGTCCTCTTTCAAAGAAGCCATCTAAGTTCCTGCTCTGCAGCCTAGGGAACTGCCTTTTAGACTTCCCCATCTCGTCCTGGAAGGTGTCCAGCTTAACTACAGGCAGGGAGGCGACGATGGCAGTGTTAGTAGCCCTGGGGAGCTCTTCTATAAACGCTGTGGTGCAGGAGCTGCAGGTTCAAGCGGCCATTCCTCTCAGCGGCCAAGCCCGGCCCCCCCCCCATGGGTTCTGTTTTTATGGTGTTCACAGAGCAGTAAAAGTGACACATTACCTTTTCTCTATGGGTATGTATGATTACAGTGATACTAAATTTATTTAGTTTTTGCTATGTTTTATTATTGTTAACATCTGCTATACATGTTTGATGGATATCAGTAGCTAAGAGGTGCTATTGTCAGGAAGTGACTGCTTTGTTATACAGCAGACACCTGCTGGCAGTGTCTTTGATCAGAGACAACTGCTATGACGGACTTTTAAAACTTCAGATGCCATGGTGACCAGCTGCTCCCCCCCCCCCCCCCCCCGAATAAGGTTGTAGGTGCCATTCAGTTGATACGGCAGCCAGGAGCATTGTGAAGGCTCCCAAGTCTGCCATATTAATGTTCCAATTAAGGCTACTTTCACAGTCGCATTTGGTGCAGATCCCTCCTGGATCTGCACAGACGGATCCGTTTAGATAAGGCAACTTTCACACTAGCATTTTGGCTTTCCGTTTGTGAGATCCGCTCAGGGCTCTCACAAGCAGTCCAAAACGGATCAGTTTTGCTCTAATGCATTCTGAATGGAAAAGGATCCGCTCAGAATGCATCAGTTTTCCTCTGATCAGTCTCCATTCCACTCTGGAGGCGGACACCGAAACGCTGCCTGCATCGTTTTTCTGTCCGATTGACGAAACTGAGCCAAACTGATCCATCCTGGCACAAAATGTAAGCCAATGGGGACGGATCCATTTTCTCTGACAAAATCTGGCACAATAGACAACGGATCTGTCCCCCATTGACTTTCAATGCAGTCCATGATGGATCCGTCTTGGCTATGTTACAGATAATGCAAATGAATCCGTTCGTGGCGGGTGCATGCGGTTCTATTATTGTAGCATATCAGTTTTTGCTGATCCATGATGGATCCCCCCAAAACACAAGTGTGAAAGTAGCCTAATACAACCGTCTGCATCCATTCAGAACAGATCCGTTTGTATTATCTGTAACAAAGCCATGACGGATCAGTCTTGAACACCATTGAAAGTCAATGGAGGACGGATCCGTTTTCTATTGTGCCAGATTGTGTCAGTGAAAACTGTTCCGTCCCCATTGACTTACATTGTGTGCCAGGACGGATCCGTTTGGCTCAGTTTCGTCAGACTGACTCCAAAATGCTGCAAGCAAAGTGGAATGTAGACTGAACGGAGGTAAACTGATGCATTCTGAGTGGATCCTTTTCCATTCAGAATGCATTAGGGCAAAACTGATCCGTTTTGAACCGCTTATGAGAGCCCTGAACAGATCTCACAAACGGAAAGCCAAAACACCAGTGTGAAAGTCGCCTAAGCCTTGCCTGTGGCTGGAGTTAATAGGAACATTGCAGTCGATGATATAAGGAACCTAATGATTCCATATTCAAGACCCCTAGGAGGAATTAATATGGAGTTAAGAAAAAGTAAAAAATAAATAAATAAAGTTTTTAAATATAAGAGTTAAACATTTAAGTCACTCCCCTTTCCCTATTTTACTAATAAAAATATAAGCAAAAAATAATAAATGGTATCCAAAAATGCCTAAACTATTAAAATGCAACCCAGAATTCAATGATTTGCATATTTCATACACCTTCAGTATATATATTTTTTTCACAACAGAAAATAGAACACATCGGATGTTTAAGGGTACTTTCACACTAGCGGTTTTCTTTTCTGGCATAGAGTTCCGTCCTAGGGACTCTATACCGGAAAATAACTGATTGGGTATATCCCCATGCATTATGAATGGAGAGAAATCCATTCAGGATGTCTTCAGTTCAGTCATTTTGACTGATCAGGCAAAAGAGAAAACCGCAGTATGCTACGGTTTTATCTCCGGCGAAAAAAAACCCTGAAGACTTGCCTGAATGCTGGATCCAGCAATTTTTCCCATAAGAATGTATTAGTGCCATATCCGGCATTCAAAATACCAGAAGGCGCAGACCGAAAAAAAGGTGAAAAATAAATAAATGCCGGATCCGTTTTGCCCGATGACACCGGAAAGACGGATCCGGCATTTCAATGCATTTTTTTTTTGACTGATCGGGCTTTTTTATGCCTGATCAGGATCCTGATCAGTCTAATTTATGCCATCAGTTGGCATACGTTTTGTTGGATCCAGCAGGCAGTTCCGGCGATGGAACTGCTTGCCGGATCACTCTGCCGCAAGTGTGAAAGTAGCCTAAAGTGAGATGTTTTACCATTTCATGTAAGCCAGCCCGTGTTCTGCTTCTGTCACTCTCTGCTCCCGAAAACCTGCACTGCCACACACCATCGCCGGGGTGGGGCATGTGCAGTGTGATCACTGATAAAGCTGCCACAGTGGGGGATGAGTTTGCATATGCCCACCGCTGATGTGTGGTAATGCGGGATTTTGGGAGCAGAGGGCGAGGGATGCTGGCATATCGAAACCCATGGGAGGAATTATTTACTAGTAACTCTGAAGGGGGCCTGGGCACCTACAGCAATAGGAACTCCCTCTGAGCACTTGCAGGTCATTTGCATATCTCTCCCCCCAAAAAAAATCCACAACCGTAGACAACACTGAGAAAGGTACCACTCAGAAAGGTACAGTCTATGTGTACTGTAATGTGATTCTAGCTGCTGATGGACTCCCTTTAACTTTTTTTATTATGATCTATTGCAAATTTGCTTCAATTTTCATTTTAGATGCATTTCTCTATTTGAAATATTTTAAAGGGAGGCTGTCACCAGTAACCTCCCTATCCAACTAATTTCTTATAGCTGTAGATCATCTGATTAAAACGCTGTTTTCCTTTTGTTGATATGCAAAGTTATGATACTTTTACCTAATTTGCAAATTAGGTATTTGTGCAGCGAGGGTTTCACCGCTGCTCTCATTACACCCAAGGTTAGCTCCTTTCTGTGGCCAGCCCCTTCCTTGCTGCTTTGTTGGTTGCAATGAGAAGAACAGTGACATCCTCAGTACACCAGATGACTAATTTGCATATTAGGAAAAGCTACATGTCTATGCAAATAGTTGGATAGGGATATCACTGGTGACAGATTTCCTTTAAAATAATATGCTGTATTTTAAAACTAGTATATGAAAAAAAAAGATAAAATTGCCAACTTCTAAAGAAAAGTTGATATACGGTATACCTTTTGTAAATACTGTTATGTTTTGTAGGAAGATCTGGACTCAACAGACACTTCGGTTGTTATAAGTTCCTGTTCTCTGACAGAAGCACGTCATCTTCTTGACAACTTTCTACGTGCATCTATAGAGAAGGTAATTGAAACTGTGTTACAGGCACTAACCTCTCACTCTCCTCCTTCTGTGTCTGTCTCTCTGTATCTCATTTATCTATATATATTCTAATTAGACATGTCTTTAAAACAACTGCAGGTCAATGACGATCTCATGACAATAGCACTCGTCATGTGCCAAATAGGAGTGGGATATACATTATTCGGTAGCAAGTGATCAGTCAGTTCTAAGATTGCAGACCTGGGGATATCCACAGGGGAGTATCCATGTAGCTACAGAACTTGCTAGACAAAAAGACAGGAACTCTCTTGTGTTTACTCAAACTCTTTTGTGTTTACTCAAACCCCAAATAATAAACAAGTTAATAGAAGAAAGTATAAGAAAAGAAAACTGAATCAATGTCATGTACGGGGTTTGAGTGATCCAGTGACTTTTGTTACTAATTGCAGTAAAGAATATCCCCTTATCTGCATTATAATATTCAACCAATATTAACCGGACAGGATTATTCTAAAAAAAAAAAGACCCACAAGGAGCCACAATTATCACCAAAAAATTGAACATGACTTTCATATGTATGAAAATCCCAAAAAGCTTTATTATAAATATACATAAACAATACATACATACATAATAAAAGAGGCAGCACAAAGCGGGACACACGGATGATCAGCACACCAAGAGACAGGAGAAAAGAACGCTGGCTAAAAAACCATACTAAAAAGCCTCATGGCAAAAACGCCCCAAACAAAGTGCAAGAGAGGCAATAGTGGAAATATTGAGGTTTGGTAAAGGGACAAATGGTGTATCGATCTCTCGGCTGACTCCTGACCCAGCGCAGTTTCGCCAGTAAGCCTGGCTTCTTCCGGGGATATCTGCATTATAATATGCAAACACTTCCCAGTCATAGGTTATTATGAGAGTTGGGGAGATGTTGCCAAAGCAGTTATTAAATGCATGGCGAAAAAAGCACCTACTATTGGACAAAAAGTGAGTCCCAGTTTATTTTGGAAAATGCCCCTTGCCAATCAGTTTGGCTGAGTACGAAGGGTAATTTCAAATGTGGAATTAAAAAGTGCATTTGCTGTTCACACATGTCAGTTAGTAAAAATATTGTCTCCACGTCATGGTAGTACGCATGAGTGGCGACAATATATAAATTGTAATACTGAATATGTTGTGTATGTCATCACCTGTCGAGATTGAGCGCTGTAATATGTGGGATGCACCACGAATCAGCTTAAGGTTAGAATAAAGAAACATTTGAGTGACATCCTGCATTTTTCAACCACAATGTATCAGCGGCCACATTGCATTTTGCGTCTGTTCACAAAGGTGATACCTCTGCGTTTTTTGTACAGGGTATTGAAAGAGTAACTATACCAATTAGAGGTGGAGATTGTAGACAGACGCTTTTCAGTAGGGAAACTTATTGGATGTTCAATCTTGAAACATGTATACCAAAGGGATTAAATAAAAAACCTGATTTAATCTTACAATATAAATAATATCCCTTATTTGTATTAAGCCTTTGTTCCGCTGGGCTGAATTCTCCTCACTCCTGTTCAACCCTATTCACTGTTTGATGTGGGTCTCCGATGGGGCTGATTATTCAATCAAGTGGGCGTATCAGGTCAGTGTATAAAACGTAGGTTTTAGTTTGTTTGTCTGTCTTGAAGAAGGGCTAAAGATATAAAAGCCCGAAACGCGTAACAGCAACTTGTCCTGTTTGATGTCTGGATTTTTTGGAAGTCGATTAAAAGCATATTTCATGTGGAGCTGGATTTCTTTTGTTTTATTTCAGTCAGTTCTATGGTGTACCATTAAAAATAAGCAAGTATAAGAATCTCAGCAACTTTGACAACAGCTAAAATTAGTAGATCTGAGGTGTTTCCAATGTGCAGTGCCTAGTACTTACCAAAAAGTTATCCATTGACGGACAAGATTAGATTTAAGTAGTTAATCTGTTTTCCCTTAGTCTTGTCAGCAGCACAATAATGGGTTAACAATCCCCCCTGTGAGCTAGCAGGACCTGTGGAATTTTTAATGATTAAGTCTACAACACCTGCTGTATAAATGGACCTTCCCCCTTCAGCTCATTGAGTATTCTATAAAGTAATCCTGTAAGAAAGTAAAAACAAGTTTTTGACCTAGGACGGGAAGTTTGTGCTGCTGACAAGACTAAGGTAAAACAGAGTAACTACTTAAATCTAATCTTCCCTAGCGTCTGTCAGCAGCACAATAATGGGATATAGCTAGTATTATCCCTGGGCAGGTTAGTAGTTGTAACGAATCTAACAAAGTTTTTTCTGCACATAGAGAGTCCAGCTTGTAATGCTTGAAGAAGGTCACTGGAGTAGACCAAGATGCACTGTTACAAATTTGCTCCAAAGGAACCAAACTCCGCTCTGCTCAGGAAGTGGCTGTCGTTCTCGTCGAGTGTGCCTTGGTGAACTCGGGTGGTTGGAAATTCTGATTTATTTATGCTTCCTTAATACATTCTAAGATCCATCTGGATATTGTAGCTTTGGATGCAGATTTTTCTCTACTTTTACCCTGAAATTTAATAAACAAACTCTTGTCTTTACGGAACTCTCTTGCTCTGTCAATATATACACTTAGACATCTGACCACATCAAGTTTGGTGTAGTCAACCGGAGCATTCTCCTCAGCAGAATACCTAGGAAGAGTTATCACCTGATTTATATTTGAAAATGAGGGAACTTTAGGTAAAAAAGATGGAAGAAATCTTAATAGTACTCTATCTGAATAAAAAGATAGATAAGGCTGTTTGGCTGCCAAAGCCTGTAATTCTCCTACCCTTTTTGCTGACGTTACAGCCACTAAAAGAGTAGTCTTAAAGGATAACTGTCACATTTAGACCCTAATTTCAATTTCCATATATGTAGTTACTAATAACATGATATTCCAGAATCAGTTACTATTAGACTGACTTACCACATATTTACTAAGATTTAGCCCTTAACAACCAGTCTGCATAAAACTGAAATTTCACTACAGATTCTGATTCAGGGCACTGTCAGAAACCCAGGGAGACCACTTTTAAGGTTCTTTGTGGTGGCCTGAAGTTGCGGCCTATACTGCACCGTTGAGCACGGGACTTTATTTTGGCGCCTCACCGCAACATATACGGACCCCGGACGACCCTCGGCGTCTTGGCCGTTCAAGACCATCACCGGTCCTAGAGGCTGCTTCATCAGAGACAGAGACCCTCTCCAGAAGGGTAAACTACCCCGTCTGTAAGGATAACACCCACAGAAGACCGTGAAGATCGCGGAGCAAAAAAGAAAAAACATATCCGAAGCACTCGACACTCGTCAGACAGCCGCCCCAAGGTGATCGCTCTGCAAAAACAGGTCAGTGCATATAAGTGCTCCGGTAAACAAAGATCGTCCGATATAACCACTATACCACCACAGACACCCTGCTACCGACAGGAGAGGCCCTGCAAACCACGATCATAAGCTGCCGCGCTGGGGATAATCGCTTCGCCCTCACTGTTAGTTCGGGACGATTCGCTGTAAAGCTCCCTGAAGCGCTGACATCTTGGGATCTAGTAGCTGTAGTTACCGAGAGCGGGTGCGCGGTGCTGGAATCACCTCTGACCGGAAGAACAGAGGAACCGATGCGATATACTGGTCGAACGCAAACACCGCCTGGGGACCATATAAAACACCCGTTGGGCCATAAAACCACTCACCTCCCATCCGCATCCCTCCGTGAGTACCGCCTGGGTTAAGAGTGGCTAGGCCCTTCAACAGACAAGGTCTAACTGTGACATCGCAAGCACAGTGTAACCCCAGATCCGCAGGGCTGACACCAGGCAGCATATAAAAAACAGGGCAGAGATACAATCTTCTACTCTCAGCCTACACTAGAGTCTGTCAAACAGACATCAGGGTCATTGGCCCAATTTTTGGAAAGAGTTTTGACAGAGGCAACTCAATGCAATTCCCCATGTAATCCGCAGCCGTGGCTATTGTGGGCCACAGGATAAGAGAATAAGTGGGACTCACATTTTCTTCACATCATATTGCTTTTCTTTTACACAAGTGGAACCGACCATCTCAGGCACCCGTCTCAACAGTGATGGTTAAAATCGGCCCAGGTAAACCCAGGCCTACTTCCAATAAGTGTCTCTCGGGCTCTTTAGATTCTTACATGCAAAAACGTCTACCTGCTTCACCTGCAGGTCTCCCACACGCAAAAATCCTCGTCCTCAAGCTCTTTGCTCAAAGACACAACGCCTAATATCCCTCCAGAGATGGAAAACGACCAGGAAGACACAAGCTTACCCATTTCCAGGGCGTTTCTGGAGCAAGCCCTTTCAAGAGCTCTTGAACCTGTAGTGAAAGAGCTACAAGACATAAAACAAGAAATGAAATACATGGCAGGAAGAGTGGAACAATTAGAGAATACCCAGATGCAGATCGTCTCCTACACAGAGGCGACTTCTGCAAACTATACATCATGCCAGTCACACATGAACAAAATCGTCAACTGGATGGAAGATCAGAAGAACAGAGCCAGGCGCAACAACCTGAGACTCAAGGGTATCCCAGAATCTATTTCTACCGAAGCCTTACTCGACACAGTCAAACAAATATTTTCGTTCGGCCTCTCCTTTACTGTTGAAGGGAAAAGATATATCCTGAGAGACCATTCTGAGTTGGCGGATATCCTCTCTTCACTCCAGATTACAGATATCGACATCCCAGACTGGTCTCCGATATTAGACCTCACCATCCTCCCGACGATCCCCTCACCCATGCCATGGGAAACCGTTGGGCCGGAGAGGAAGAGCCGCAGTCAAAAACGCCAGGGTAAACTGACCCCGAGACGGCTTGATATTGATCTCACCTGAGTACAGACTTGATCTAGGTGATATTCTCACTTAATACTTTTGGGTACTGTTTCCTTAGTAGTTAGATGGAATGCATTCATAGTATATTACAGTTGTTGCCTCTGTGGAGATCATCTCCACTTCTGTTATTACACCATTGGTGCGGACTGGGGGTGAGATCCGTGACACTATACGTTAGTTAAATCCTAGAACCTAGTTCTTTTAACACTCCAATATCCATTGGGGGGTTGTTTCCGGTCTCCCCCCTCACTCCTCACTACTCCTTCGATCTAGATAGTTGGCCCAGACATGTCCCTATGACAAACTGCATACTTTAGATTTGCTAGATGCCTTATACAGCTCATAGTCATACTAAAATGAACATTTGCAGCAAAGGAGTCAGGATGGACAGTCCTTGAGAGGAGAAGATCTGACGCCGACCCTATCTAAGAACTGATATGATCTAGGTGATGTCTATTTATGACCACCCTTTGGGTAGAACTTTTCTCAGCAGTTATACTGAATGCATTCGCTGTTCACTATAGTTGCCTATTTACTGTTTTCGCTTTTACTTGCATGCTTCCACCTCTAGGAGTAATGAGAGGAGGAATCGTGACCTCACATTATTTAGTTGAATATTATTTTATATTATTTTATCTCAACTTTTACACCCTCATATACTGAGGGGAAGTCACGGGCTCCTCCCTTACGCCTCACCATTACATTTAGATAAGCAGCTGGCTCGGATATTTTCACCAGCTCTTACTCTTTGAAATGTTAGCTCCCTCACATCATTCAGAGCTATGTCAAAATGAAAGTGGCCCACAGGGCTATAGCCTTTCTATGACAACACTTATGTTGTTTTTTTTCAGTATTTTATCGTTCTTGCAAAAGTTTTATCCGTTGCGGATATTTTACTTCTTATTTCTACAGATAAATTTCTATCACCTGCTATCTTTCCCCTCCATGCCTCTCCTCATCCCAAGAATCGTAGACCTCACACTTCATTATCTTATGTCACTCGGATATGATCCAGACATGCAACCATTACTATTCCACCCCCACCCATGGCCGCTGTACACTTAATTTCTTATAATGTTAGAGGCCTAAACTCACCGATCAAACGTAGCCAACTGCTTCAGACACTGAAAAAATTCACGGGCTTACATCATAACAAGAAACTCACTTCCTTTCAAAAAAGACACCTTCTTTCCCCCCAAAAATTCTATAATCATTGGCATCATTCTCATAACCCTACAAAAAATTCCAGAGGTGTGGCCTTCTCCAAACACACTATATTTGAACTTGAGAGCTCATATAACGATAAGGAAGGCAAACTACTTATCCTTGTTGGGCTGCTAAATGGTAAACAGGTCACACTGGCGAATTTACGCTCCCAACACACAGCAACCACAATGGATTAGGGACGCCACAACATTGATTCATAGTATGACCAAGGGAGAACTTGTGGTGGGTGGCGATCTTAACGTCGCCCTCGATCCACTCATCAACACATCCTCCGGTCGATCCACTTTATCATACAAAGCAATGAGACATATCAAGAAATCACTACAAGTCCTCTCCTTGACCGATGTGTGGCGATTCCTCCATCCTTCAGTGAAAGATTACACCCTATACTCAGCACCACACAACTCATACCACAGAATCGATTACTTCTTCCTTCAACAGTCATCTCTCACTAAAATACAATCCTCTATAATAGGTTCTGGGATACACTCGGATCACTCCCCACTAGGAATACATATACTCCTGTCTGACTGCCCATTCACGCGACCACCTTGGAGACTTAATGAGACCCTCCTTACTAATCCAGAGGTTCACAAAAGAATATCAGATAGACTAACACATACTTTAAGCTAAACAACAAAACTGAAATCTCCATGCCAATTGTATGGGAGGCACACAAGGCAACCATAAGGGGCGAATTCATCTCCATTGGCACTTACTGCAAAAAACAAATAGACCAACAAATCAGATCCCTACAGACAGAGATCTCCCGCCTTGAAAAACTCCATAAACAGTCCCTTATAGCGCCAGTTCTACAAAAACTCACAGAGACTCGATTACAACTCAGAGACTTATTGAACAAAAACTCTGCTAAGCTATATAGGTCAGTCAATCATTCTTTCTATGCACACGGCGACAAAGCCTCTAAACTAATGATGTCCCTTATTAAGAGAAGAAAACCCCACCCTTTCATAAAAGAAATTAAGGATAAAACAGGAATTATCACTAGTGGTCCTGAGAAAATTGAAAAATAATTTATTACCTTCTATTCCTCGCTATATCAATTACACCCCCCCAGATCAACAAATAACTCCACAGGACACCCTTGTAGCAATTTCCAAATTTCTTACCAGAGCCTCTCTCCCCAAACTAGACCCCAGCGTACATTCTAACCTGTTAAAACCCTTCTCACAGGGTGAGGTCCGGTCCACCCTGCGAAAGTGTCCTAAACAGAAAGCGCCGGGCACAGACGGTTTCCCCTGCTCTTATTATAACTCTTTCTCAGACATCCTTCTCCCTCACTTGACAGACACATTCAATGCATATCTTTCAGGTTCTAATATACAGAGACAAGCCCTCGAAGCCTACATTACCTTAATACACAAAGAAGGAAAGGATGCTACTCAATGTGGTAGTTACAGGCCCATCACTCTGTTAAACACAGACCTGGAACTTTACGCAAGCTTGTTAGCCAATAGACTTAAACCTCTAATTCCCTCACTGATCTCTCCAGAACAGGTGGGGTTTGTGTCCGGAAGGGAGGGGAAGGATAATACTATGAGAATTCTTTATATTATGCAAATAGCTAACCAGAAGAAATTGCCCTTGGTTCTGCTGGGAACGGACGCGGAAAAAGCTTTCGACAGGGTGGACTGGATCTACATGAGACAGGTACTTTTACATTTTGGCATACCATAAGAGTTTGTCAATGCCATATTCCTGATGTATGACACCCCTTCTGCGAAGCTACGTATAAATGAAACCCTTTCAGCACCTTTTCATATATATATAATGGAACTCGACAGGGGTGTCCTCTATCGCCAATCCTCTTTGTCCTCTCTCTCGAACCCATACTAGCCTCAATTAGACTCCACCCAGACATAAAAGGATTTGATGACGGCAAATTTGTCCACACCTCTGCTGCATATGCAGATGATATCCTACTGACATTATCGAATCCATTTTCCGCTATACCAGCGGTGCAAAGTATTTTACAGGATTACGGTATGATATCAAACTTCAAAATAAATGCCTCCAAATCAGAAGCACTAGGATTTAATATTAGTAAAGAAGAAACAGACTCCCTGCACTCTCAATACCCCTTTCAATGGCCAACATCATTTATCACGTATTTAGGCATAAAACTAAGTTCCAAATGGAGCGAATAATTTTCACTCAACTATGCCCAGATCCCGAACACCTTTAGCCAAATATTATTTTCATGGTCCTTACCCTTCCTATCATGGCTGGGGCATAAAAACCTTATAAAAGCAATATTACTTCCTAAATTGACATATCTGTTTCAGACTCTTCCGATACCTCTCCCAGCATCCTTTTTTAATAATCTTCGCAAAACTGTCAGCAATTACCTATGGGATTGCAAGAAGCCTAGATTAAATCGGAACTTACTATCTCAGCACAAATCAAGGGGTGGTATGTCAATCCCCGACTGGAGACTATATTACGAAGCCACCCAAATTGCTAGGATAGTATACTGGCTAAGGGAGGATGGGAATAAACACTGGACCCCATTGGAAAATCTACTAACGACAACACCTCTTAGAGCATTACCATGGCAAAAAAAAGATAAACCAGTCTCCCAATTAATGCTAAACGTCATTACACAATCCACCCTATCTATATGGTACCAGTATGTGAACTCTCTAAGTCCCTTAGTATCCCCTCTAATGTCGATAGCAGACATCCCAGAAATGCATCAGTAGAAATATAAAGACATAGGTCTCAAGATCACGGAGGTCAGGCCCATCATGCTACATACTCTTCTCAACACAGAACAAACGGATGACCCACTGAACCTCATCCAATGGGATAAAGCACATATCAGCTCGCTAATAAAACCATATCTCACTCAAGTCACAAGTTCTAGAGAACTAACACAATTTGAAAAACTGGCGGCCTCCTCCAACCCCCCCAAACATTTGATCTCACAGATTTACAACATTATACAACAAATCAAACACCCATGCATCGGAGGTTTCCTGAGAGATTGGGAAAATGACCTAGACACTACCTGGTCCTTGGAGACCAAACAAATATATCTCAAATCAAATGGTATCTCTAGATGCATTCGGCTTCAAGAAAACTCATATAAGATAGTTACTAGATGGTACCGTACACCCGTGAGGCTTAAGCAGATGACCTGTCTAAACTCGGACACATGCTGGAAGTGTAAAAACTCAAGAGGTAACATATATTCACATGTGGTTGGAATGTCCGGTGATTAAACCATTCTGGAACCAAGTACTTAATTCAAAGAGATATGTACTTTGACACAAGACCCAACTTTAGCCTCTATTTTCCTTAACATCCGCCTAGATTGCGTGCCTTCAGAGAAAAGAATACTATTCCAACACCTCACTGCTGCAGCTAAACTATTGATACCACAACATTGCAACCAACCAAGCTCACTCACCCTCTCGCAGTGGCTACACAAAGTTAACCATATTTTCCACATGGAAGAACTCTCGGCATGGGAATTGAGAAACCATGCTAGATTTCTCAAGATCTGGGACAGTTGGGTTAAATACCGTACCTCAACTCCTGTCATACAACTACTAATTGATCCATCCTAACTAACCCCATGGGTGAATATAGCTCCTTCCCCCACATATTATTGAGGTCTCCCCCCCTCTAATATCCCCCTACTTTGCTCTTTCTCCTCCCAATCTGGGCCCACTCTACCTTCATTGACGGAATAAAGAACCTTTAACATTAAAGGTACATCTTACATCTCCCCATTCCACACTCAGCATTTATTACTGCCTTCTCAGTTTTAACAGTTCAAATTGTTCTGTCGTATCATTCATTTTTATGCTGTGCATTGTCATAACACATTTAAAATATTGAATGTATCCTTCATCATATACACATTGTTCTCTCTTTTATCGATTCTTTATAAAGTCAGTATATAACTAGGGATGAGCGAACTCGAACTGTATAGTTCGGGTTCGTAGTGAATTTTGGGGTGTTCGTGACACGGACCCGAACCCGGACATTTTCGTAAAAGTCCGGGTTCGGTGTTTGTCGCTTTCTTGGCGCTTTTGTGACGCTTTCTTGGCGCTTTTTGAAAGGCTGCAAAGCAGCCAATCAACAAGCGTCATACTACTTGCCCCAAGAGGCCATCACAGCCATGCCTACTATTGGCATGGCTGTGATTGGCCAGAGCACCATGTGACACAGCCTCTATTTAAGCTGGAGTCACATAGCGCCGCCCGTCACTCTGCTCTGATTAGCGTAGGGAGAGGTTGCGGCTGCGACAGTAGGGCGAGATTAGGAAGATTAACTCCTCCAAAGGACTTGATTATTGATCGATCTGCAGCTGTGGGTCATTGAGCTGCTGATACTCAATTGCTCACTGTTTTTAGGCTGCCCAGACCGTTTGTCAGTCACTTTTTTCTGGGGAGATCGGCGGCCATTTCTTGTCTTGTGGTGCGCCAGCACAAGCTGCGACCAAGTGCATTTAACCCTCAATGGTGTGGCTGTTTTTTGGCTAAAGCCTACATCAGGGTGAAGCTGTCACACCAAGTACATTTAACCAGCAATAGTCTTTTTATTTTTTGGCCATATACTACATCAGGGGCAAGCTGCGCCTGTCACCAAGTGCATTTAACCCTCAATGGTGTGGTTGTTTTTTGGCTAAAGCCTACATCAGGGTGAAGCTGTCACACCAAGTGCATTTAACCAGCAATAGTCTGTTTATTTTTTGGCCATATACTACATCAGGGGCAAGCTGCGCCTGTCACCAAGTGCATTTAACCCTCAATGGTGTGGTTGTTTATTGGCTAAAGCCTACATCAGGGTGAAGCTGTCACACCAAGTGCATTTAACCAGCAATAGTCTGTTTATTTTTTGGCCATATACTACATCAGGGGCAAGCTGCGCCTGTCACCAAGTGCATTTAACCCTCAATGGTGTGGTTGTTTTTTGGCTAAAGCCCACATCAGGGTGAAGCTGTCACACCAAGTGAATTTAACCAGCAATAGTCGGTTTATTTTTTGGCCATATACTACATCAGGGGCAAGCTGCGCCCGTCACCAAGTGCATTTAACCCTCAGCAGTGTGGTTGGTCAAGCTGTCACACCAAGTGCATTTAACCAGCAATAGTCTGTTCATTTTTTGGCCATATACTACATCAGGGGCAAGCTGCGCCTGTCACCAAGCGCATTTAACCCTCAGTAGTGTGGTTGGTCAAGCTATCACACCAAGTGCATTTAACCAGCAATAGTGTGGTTATTTTTTGGCCATATCCGGAGTCTAATTCTGTCAGTAAATCTATACCCGTCACCCAGCGCCTAAATACTAGGCCTCAAATTTATATCCCGCTAAATCTGTCGTTACTGCTGTACTGTTCTGGCTGGGCAAGTTATTTAGTGTCCGTCAAAGCACATATTTTGTTCTGGGTTAAAATACAATTCCCAATTTAGCAATTTCCTAATTTAGTGGTTTCTGCTGTATCAGAGCTATTTAAAATCTATCCCTAAAAGGGTATATAATATTCAAGGTGCACATAGGGTCATTCAGAATAACTTCACACACACGCTACTGTGCATTTCCAAGTCTAATTCTGTCAGTAAATCTATACCTGTCACTCAGCGCCTAAATACTAGGCCTCAAATTTATATCCCGCTAAATCTGTCGTTACTGCTGTACTGTTCTGGCTGGGCAAGTTATTTAGTGTCCGTCAAAGCACATTTTTTGTTCTGGGTTGAAATACAATTCCCAATTTAGCAATTTCCTAATTTAGTGGTTTCTGCTGTATCAGGCCTACTTTAAATACATCAATAAAAGGGTATATAATATTCAAGGTGCACATAGGGTCATTCAGAATAACTTCACACACACGCTACTGTGCATTTCCAAGTCTAATTCTGTCAGTAAATCTATATCTGTCACCCAGCGCCTAAATACTAGGCCTCAAATTTATATCCCGCTAAATCTGTCATTACTGGTGTACTGTTCTGTCTGGGCAAGTTATTTAGTGTCCGTCAAAGCACATTTTTTGTTCTGGGTTGAAATACAATTCCCAATTTAGCAATTTCCTAATTTAGTGGTTTCTGCTGTATCAGGCCTACTTTAAATACATCCCTAAAAGGGTATATAATATTCAAGGTGCACATAGGGTCATTCAGAATAACTTCACGCACACGCTACTGTGCATTTCCAAGTCTAATTCTGTCAGTAAATCTATACCTGTCACCCAGCGCCTAAATACTAGGCCTCAAATTTATATTCAGCTGAATTTGAATACAATACATTGGGCCAAATAATATTTTTGTTGTTGTGGTGAACGATAACAATGAGGAAAACATCTAGTAAGGGACGCGGACGTGGACATGGTCGTGGTGGTGTTAGTGGACCCTCTGGTGCTGGGAGAGGACGTGGCCGTTCTGCCACATCCACACGTCCTAGTGTACCAACCTCTCCAGTCAGCGACCATTGGTTACTTTCAAAAAATGCGCAACCCTCGGGGACAAACTGGTGAACAGTGTATTCTGCACCCCTAAGGCGGAGACATGGCTCACCAGTAAAAAACTTGAGGGTAATCATAAATGTGGGCATTGTTCCTTTTGCGCATTAAACACGTGCAGCAAATGGTTAGTGATAGGAGGGGTCCAGCACACGGTGCGGGACTTCATAACGTGTCGCACGCCATACGTCGTGTATGCCGTATTTTGCCCTTGCAATAGGTACTATATAGGCAAAACCATTCGCCCGCTCTTCGAACGGATACGGGAACATGTTAATTCCATTTCGAGCATGTTAGGGATGCGCATAACGGTCATCCCCGTTGTCTTTCCATTTGCGGGAGTGGAACAGGTCCGACCCATCCCCAGGGGAGGGGATCGACACCTACTACTCCTGCAGAGGGAAGCAAGATGGATTCTCCGCACCAAAGTCACTGGCGCTGCCGGACTCAACGATAGGAATGACATGTCCATATTCCTTCAATAATGGGGGCATGTTATAATATAACCACCATGGGTTGTTTGGGCTATTCCCTATGGATCCCATGGCCCTTTAAGACAACCATCCCTTTGTATTCTGTCCCGTCTGCACCCATGCTCTTTTTAATCTAACATTGATGTCCTTAGGAATGACTTCTGCTTATACAATCAGTAACTGCTGCCGAACATGTTAAATGTGCTTTTGTTTCTGTGTTTGTATTTGGATACATTCCTCCTCCCCCTCGATCACATTCATTTGTTTTTACGTCACTTTCTTGATGGCGCACAGCTGCTGCACATGATGCCGGCTGACGGGCGTCGCGTATATATGGCGCTGTACTGCGCCCTGACGATCAGCGGCCAGAAGAAGCGCTATACATTGCGCGAAACGGCCGTAGCCGCCACGCATCTGCAGGAGCGTGTCCGCCCCGCCACCCCACTTGTCCGTCCGAATGTTGAGGACTGAATAAAGAAACAGATATTCACGTGCTCCGGTGAGTGCCGCATATTTCTTGCTTTCCCGCTACATTGTTGCATTTGATACCGCCTCCTATCCTTTTGCTGAGCACCACATACGAAGCACTCAGCTACACTGCCGTTACTCCAGCCTGCATTTAGGACCGAAGTTCATACCTGTCGTCAGCAGTGCCGCCGTGCTCTACTCCTGTCCTAGTGTACCAACTACCTCAGGTCCCAGTAGCCGCCAGAATTTACAGCGATATATGGTGGGGCCCAATGCTGTTCTAAGGATGGTAAGGCCTGAGCAGGTACAGGCATTAGTCATTTGGGTGGCCGACAGTGGATCCAGCACATTCACATTATCTCCCACCCAGTCTTCTGCAGAAAGCGCACAGATGGTGCCTGAAAACCAACCCCATCAGTCTGTCACATCACCCCCATGCATATCAGGGAAACGGTCTGAGCCTCAAGTTATACAGCAGTCTCTTATGCTGTTTGAAGACTCTGCTGGCAGGGTTTCCCAAGGGCATCCACCTAGCCCTTCCCCAGCGGTGGAAGACATAGACTGCACTGACGCACAACCACTTATGTTTCCTGATGATGAGGACATGGGAATACCACCTCAGCATGTCTCTGATGATGACGAAACAAAGGTGCCAACTGCTGCGTCTTTCTGCAGTGTGCAGACTGAACAGGAGGTCAGGGATCAAGACTGGGTGGAAGACGATGCAGGAGACGATGAGGTCCTAGACCCCACATGGAATGAAGGTCGTGCCACTGACTTTCACAGTTCGGAGGAAGAGGCAGTGGTGAGACCGAGCCCACAGCATAGCAAAAGAGGGAGCAGTGGGCAAAAGCAGAACACCCGCCGCCAAGAGACTCCTCCTGCTACTGACCGCCGCCATCTTGGACCAAGCACCCCAAAGGCAGCTTCAAGGAGTTCCCTGGCATGGCACTTCTTCAAACAATGTGCTGACGACAAGACCCGAGTGGTTTGCACGCTGTGCAATCAGAGCCTGAAGCGAGGCATTAACGTTCTGAACCTTAGCACAACCTGCATGACCAGGCACCTGCATGCAAAGCATGAACTGCAGTGGAGTAAACACCTTAAAAACAAGGAAGTCGCTCAGGCTCCCCCTGCTACCTCTTCTGCTGCTGCCGCCTCGGCCTCTTCCTCCGCCTCTGGAGGAACGTTGGCACCTGCCGCCCAGCAAACAGGGGATGTACCACCAACACCACCACCACCTCCGTCACCAAGCGTCTCAACCATGTCACACGGCAGCGTTCAGCTCTCCATTTTACAAACATTTGAGAGAAAGCGTAAATTCCCACCTAGCCACCCTCGATCTCTGGCCCTAAATGCCAGAATTTCTAAACTACTGGCCTATGAAATGCTGTCATTTAGGCTGGTGGACACAGACAGCTTCAAACAGCTCATGTCGCTTGCTGTCCCACAGTATGTTGTTCCCAGCCGCCACTACTTCTCCAAGAGAGCCGTGCCTTCCCTGCACAACCAAGTATCCGATAAAATCAAGTGTGCACTGCGCAACGCCATCTGTAACAAGGTCCACCTAACCACAGATACGTGGACCAGTAAGCACGGCCAGGGACGCTATATCTCCCTAACTGCACACTGGGTAAATGTAGTGGCAGCTGGGCCCCAGGCGGAGAGCTGTTTGGCACACGTCCTTCCGCCGCCAAGGATCGCAGGGCAACATTCTTTGCCTCCTGTTGCCACCTCCTCCTTCTCGGCTTCCTCCTTCTCTTCTTCCACCTGCTCATCCAGTCAGCCACACACCTTCACCACCAACTTCAGCACAGCCCGGGGTAAACGTCAGCAGGCCATTCTGAAACTCATATGTTTGGGGGACAGGCCCCATACCGCACAGAAGTTGTGGCGGGGTATAGAACAACAGACCGACGAGTGGTTGCTGCCGGTGAGCCTCAAGCCCGGCCTGGTGGTGTGCAATAATGGGCGAAATCTCGTTGCAGCTCTGGGACTAGCCGGTTTGACGCACATCCCTTGCCTGGCGCATGTGCTGAATTTGGTGGTGCAGAAGTTCATTCACAACTACCCGGACATGTCAGAGCTGCTGCATAAAGTGTGGGCCGTCTGTTCGCGTTTCTGGCGTTCACATCCTGCCGCTGCTCGCCTGTCTGCGCTACAGCGTAACTTCGGCCTTCCCGCTCACCGCCTCATATTCGACGTGCCCACCAGGTGGAACTCCACCTTGCACATGCTGGACAGACTGTGCGAGCAGCAGCAGGCCATAGTGGAGTTTCAGCTGCAGCACGCACGGGTCAGTCGCACTGCGGAACAGCACCACTTCACCACCAATGACTGGGCCTCAATGCGAGACCTGTGTGCCCTGTTGCGCTGTTTCGAGTACTCCACCAACATGGCCAGTGGCGATGACGCAGTTTTCAGCGTTACAATACCACTTCTATGTCTCCTTGAGAAAACACTTAGGGCAATGATGGAAGAGTGGAAGAGGAGGTGGCCCAGGAGGAGGAGGAGGAGGAGGAGGAGGAGGAAGAGGGGTCATTTTTAGCACTTTCAGGCCAGTCTCTTCGAAGTGACTCAGAGGGAGGTTTTTTGCAACAGCAGAGGCCAGGTACAAATGTGGCCAGCCAGGGCCCACTACTGGAGGACGAGGATGAGGAGGAGGTGGAGGAGGATGAGGATGAAGCATGGTCACAGCGGGGTGGCACCCAACGCAGCTCGGGCCCATCACTGGTGCATGGCTGGGGGGAAAGGCAGGACGATGACGATACGCCTCCCACAGAGGACAGCTTGTCCTTACCCCTGGGCAGCCTGGCACACATGAGCGACTACATGCTGCAGTGCCTGCGCAAAGACAGCAGAGTTGCCCACATTTTAACGTGTGCGGACTACTGGGTTGCCACCCTGCTGGATCCACGCTACAAAGACAATGTGCCCACCTTACTTCCTGCACTGGAGCGTGATAGGAAGATGCGCGAGTACAAGCGCACGTTGGTAGACGCGCTACTTAGAGCATTCCCAAATGTCACAGGGGAACAAGTGGAAGCCCAAGGCCAAGGCAGAGGAGGAGCAAGAGGTCGCCAAGGCAGCTGTGTCACGGCCAGCTCCTCTGAGGGCAGGGTTAACTTGGCAGAGATGTGGAAAAGTTTTGTCAACACGTCACAGCTAACTGCACCACCACCTGATACGCAACGTGTTAGCAGGAGGCAACATTTCACTAACATGGTGGAACAGTACGTGTGCACACCCCTCCACGTACTGACTGATGGTTCGGCCCCATTCAACTTCTGGGTCTCTAAATTGTCCACGTGGCCAGAGCTAGCCTTTTATGCCTTGGAGGTGCTGGCCTGCCCGGCGGCCAGCGTTTTGTCTGAACGTGTATTCAGCACGACAGGGGGCGTCACATTACAGACAAACGCAGCCGCCTGTCTACAGCCAATGTGGACAAGCTGACGTTCATAAAAATGAACCAGGCATGGATCCCACAGGACCTGTACGTCCCTTGTCCAGATTAGACATTAACTACCTCCCCTTAACCATATATTATTGTACTCCAGGGCACTTCCTCATTCAATCCTATTTTTATTTTCATTTTACCATTATATTGCGAGGCTACCCAAAGTTGAATGAACCTCTCCTCTGTCTGGGTGCCGGGGCCTGAATATATGCCAATGGACTGTTCCAATGTTGGGTGGCGTTAAGCCTGATTCTCTGCTATGATATGCAGACTAATTCTCTGCTGACATGAAGCCAGATCCTCTGTTACAGGACCTCTCTCCTCTGCCTGGGTGCTGGGCCTAAATATCTGACAATGGACTGTTGCATTGGTGGCTGACGTGAAGCCTGATTCTCTGCTATGATATGAAGACTGATTCTCTGCTGACATGAAGCCAGTTTGTCTGTTACGGGACCTCTCTCCTCTGCCTGGGTGCTGGGCCTAAATTTATGAAAATGGACTGTTGCAGTGGTGGGTGACGTGAAGCCTGATTCTCTGCTATGATATGAAGACTGATTCTCTGCTGACATGAAGCCAGATTCTCTGTTACGGGACCTCTCTCCTCTGCCTGGGTGCTGGGCCTAAATTTATCGAAAATGGACTGTTGCATTGGTGGCTGACGTGAAGCCTGATTCTCTGCTATGACATGAAGACTGATTCTCTGCTGACATGAAGCCAGATTCTCTGTTACGGGACCTCTCTCCTCTGTCTGGGTGCCGGGGCCTAAATATCTGAGAATGGACTGTTCCAGTGGTGGGTGACGTGAAGCCAGATTCTCTGCCATGGGACCTCTCTCCAATTGATTTTGGTTAATTTTTATTTATTTAATTTTTATTTTAATTCACTTCCCTATCCACATTTGTTTGCAGGGGATTTACCTACATGCTGCTGCCTTTTGCAGCCCTCTAGCCCTTTCCTGGGCTGTTTTACAGCCTTTTTAGTGCCGAAAAGTTCGGGTCCCCATTGACTTCAATGGGCTTCGGGTTCGGGACGAAGTTCGGATCGGGTTCGGATCCCGAACCCGAACATTTTCGGGAAGTTCGGCCGAACTTCTCGATCCCGAACATCCAGGTGTCCGCTCAACTCTATATATAACTAATCATATGGGTGATTACAATCCCCCCCCCCCCCACATATTGGAGACTTTCCGCCCACCCTCCTTCCCTCCCCTCCCCATTCCCCCTTCCTTCCCTTCCTCATTCACCCCTCCTCCCTCCCTCTTTCTCTCCTATACTCATCTCTGTTCTGGTCTTCCCCTTACATCCCGCTACATATCTCCTGTCATTATGCTTCTCCTCGCTTTAACAGTTGATTATGTTACTGTCAAACTAATTGTCTTTATGCCGTACATTGTAACGACTCTTTTCAACTACCGAACTTTATTCCTCGATATGTAGGCAATGTACTCCTATTGTTGAACTATTCGCTTTTCTTTTCAATTTTCTTTTTATTGATTTTACATTAATTCTATTGCAAGAACAGAATATAAAGGAGACAAGTAAACGTTTGTTACATAAGATACATAATCAATGAGGCAATTATAATGTTACCACAACATAGTGGATAAATGCCATATCAAAGCGCTATGTAAAAATATGAAGCCGAGGTGGTGCGAACCAACAGTCCTGGGATTCTATTGGAAAGTACCTTGAAGCGCATAGTTGCATCTGTATTAAATATAGTGAGGACGTGAACTTGGGGCGCAAGCCGTGAAGGATGAAGTGCTGACCGATGCCATGCGCAACCAATACTGTGAGGTAGCATCTACTGTTGATAAGTGATAGTGCAGATATGGCGACAGGGCTAAACATCAGTACAGTATAATTATGTATCGAGTATGTAACCAATAACATAGTGCCTAATATAACAAGAAGTAGGAAATGGGATGAGGGATAGGGGGTGGAGTTAGGATAGGATTAGGGGTGGGGGGGGGGAGATAAAAGGGTTGGGATCAGTATCAGAAGTTTTAAAGTTTAGAGTCAGACCACAGTGGTTTGTGACATAGATGTGAGTTGTTGCAAAACTTGAGAGGTTGATCGGAACTCAATCCACTCCTGCCAAATTTTTTGGAACTTGTGGTGAGATCATAGTTCCCACGCTGACAGTTCTTCCATTAGGAAGATGAAATTAAAATTGCGCTGTGGTAGGGGCTTTTGGTTGGTTCCATTGTTGTGGAATTAAGGATTTGAGGTGTTGGAAAAGAATCCTTTTCCCAGTAGGGATATTATCTAGTCTAATGTTAAGAAGGATGGAGATTGGATTGGGATCTGAGGTTAGAGAGCAGATTTGTCTGGACAGTTTCAGGACTTCAGACCAAAATGGAGTTATGACAGGACATGACCACCACATATGTAAGAGCCTTGTGCAGAGTTGCATTTCCAACACACGTCTGTGTCAAGGCATTCCATTTGTTTAAGCCTGACTGGGGTACAGTACCATCTAGAGATGAGTTTAAAAGAATTCTCCTGTAGTTTTGTGCAGTGTGAGATGCTGTGAGAGTTCTTGTAAATCTGTTTGGATTCTTGCGGGGTCCAAGTGGTAGCAAGATCTTTGCTCCATTCTGAGATGTAGTGCCTATCTGTAGGGGAACTAGTTATTTGTAATATAGAGTACACTTTCGAAAGAAGGTGTGGTGGTGGTTTTGAAAGTGAGGACAGTTCTTCAAAGGGGGTAAGATCTCTTGGGGTGCCAGCTTGGCGAAGGTAAGGAGATATAAGTTTGGTAATGTGCAATCTTTGTAGATGTTGAAGGGAAGTATTTTCTAATGGGTTCTCCCCAAGATCTTTATTGAGGAAGTTAATGAGGCCTATTTTATTTAGCTCAGGCAGATTGAGTTTAACTTCCTTAAATTTTGGAAGGTATAGTTCTGATATGTCCATTATTGTCATCAGAGGGGAGAGGGTGGGGCTAATATATTTTTTATCTTTCTTCCAAATCTTTAAGGTGGTTTGTGTGATGGCCTTCGAGGAGAGTTGGCTAGGAGGGTTATATGAATCATTATCGCATTGCCATAGAAGGGATCTTAGTGGAAATTTAGCTAGTTGCGATTCTAATGTGAAACTGAGTCTTCTGTCACCGTCTCGTAGCCACTGAACTATTCTGGATAGAATTCTATTCTGGATAGCTGTACAGCGTCGTAGTTGTGTCTCCAGTCGGGTAGGGACATACCTCCTCTTAATTTATGTTGAACTAATAGGTTGTGACTCAACCTAGGTCTGTTGCCTTGCCATAAGTAGTTACTAATCAGTCTCCTAATATTTGTAAAAAATTGTACGGGCAATGAGATGGGGAGAGTTTGGAAAAGGTACAGTAATTTAGGTAGAAGGATAGATTTGATTAGATTTTTCTGTCCCATCCATGATAAAAATGGTAGGGCCCAGGATTCTAAGGTTGATTTGAATTTCGGTAAAATAGGGGCGTAATTTAAGGTATACAAGTCTTTCCATGTGAAGCTGATTTTTAGGCCTAGGTATGTGATGTGGGTTTTGGGCCAATGGTATGGGTAGCGTGATTGGAGCAGTTCTGCGTCTTTGCTGTGCAGATTGAAACCTAAGGCTTCCGATTTTGTAGTGTTGATTTTAAAGTTAGAAATCTGACCATATTCTTTAAGTAACGATTAGAGAGCGGGGAAAGCAGAGGTAGGGTTGGTCAATATAAGCAAAATGTCATCGGCATATGCAGCCGTAGTATGTGACCGGGTACCGTCATTGTAACCTCTAATGTCTGGATGTGATCTAATGGCCGTCAATAGGGGTTCCAATGAGAGTATAAACAGGATTGGGGAAAGTGGGCAGCCTTGTCGGGTCCCGTTTTTTATGTGGAAAGGGGCTGAGAGAGACTTGCTAATGCGTAGCCTAGCTGTGGGACTGGAGTACATGACAAAGATCGCATCAATGAAGGCCTGGGGGAATCCGAAGTGTTGCAGAACTTGCTTCATGAAGAGCCAATCCACCCTATCAAAAGCCTTTTCTGCATCGGTCCCAAGTAGTACCAGTGGTTGCTTACGGTGTGACACAATTTGTATTAATGAGAGGATCCTCATGGTGTTGTCCCTCCCTTCTCTTCCGGACACGAATCCAACCTGTTCAGGGGAGATCAAGTCGTGGATTATAGGTTTGAGTCTGCTAGCTAAGAGGGTTGCGTATAATTTTAAATCGTTTTTTAGGAGCGAGATGGGTCTATAACTACCACAGCTGGCCGGATCTTTGCCCTCTTTGTGGATAAGGGTGATATAAGCCTCTAAAGCTTGTTGAGGTATATTTGAATCCGAGAGATATGAATTTAGCGTGTCCGTTAGTTGAGGGAGGAGAACTGAGGAAAATGAGTCATAATAGGAGCAAGGTAAGCCACCTGGTCCTGGGGCCTTATTTTTAGGACATTTTTTAAGCGCCATGCAAACCTCAGATATAGAGAAAGGCTTAAGTAGAGATGAATGAACTTAGGGTTTAGTTTAGGGAGATCAAGTCGTGATAAGAATTCCGAGATGGCCGTTTTGCGCGAACTCTGGCCATGCGCTCCAGCTTCTGAGGGGAGTTGGTTCAAGGAGGTATAAAATCGTATGAATTCAGACTCTATGTCTGATGGGGCTGATGTGATTTTACCTGAGTCCTGTCTGATCTCTGAGATGTTGGTGTGGGTTTTTTTACGTTTGATGAGGGACATCATTAGTTTTGAAGATTTGTCTCTCTGTGTCAAAAATGTGTGTTTGGTTGACATATATATTTTTGCGGAAGATAAGTTCAGTGTATCTTTGAGTTGGAGGCGGGCTTCAGTGAGTTTCTGGAGATGGGGGGTGGAAAGGGATTGTTTGTGAAGTCTCTCCAGTTTGAGTATTTCGGAGTATAGTGATAATATTTTTTGGTCTCTTTGCTTTTTATGGAACGAACCTGCTGATATTAATTCACCTCTGACAGTGGCCTTATGTGCTTCCCAAACATAAGGGATTGAGGTGCCTTTGTCTCTGTTTTGCTGGAAGTATAGTTCTAACCGTGCCTTGATCTTATTGTGTATCGAGGGGGCCGATAATGTTTCATTAAGCCTCCATGGAGGTTTAGCCTGGGAGGTGCTTGTAATAAGCAAGGACATTTCTATGGGGGAGTGGTCGGAATGGACACAAGCGCCGATATCTATAGAGTGGAGTTTAGCTCGTGAGGATTGTTGTAAGAAAAAATAGTCTATTCTGTGGTAGGAGTTATGCGGAATTGAATATAGGGTGTAGTCTCGGGGTAATCAGTGGGGTGATCAAAACGCCATGCATCTTTCCACATGCAACATCTCTCAAGTGCAACTCCTTAAGTGCACAGACTGAATTATACCAGAATGTAATATTATGGATATTCCACTTTGTCATCACTGCTTACTGACCATCACCCAATTCTCTCATCTCTCATCTCCAGGTATGTTCGCATTGAACCTTACTGCTACACCCAGCTTTGCCAGTCTGATATTGTCCACTCCCTCTCATCTCTCCTTCTAAACCCTGGTATGTTCGCATTGAACCTTACTGCTACACCCAGCTTTCCCAGTCTGATATTGTCCACCCCCTCTCATCTCTCCTTCTAAACCCTGGTATGTTCGCATTGAACCTTACTGCTACACCCAGCTTTCCCAGTCTGATATTGTCCACCCCCTCTCATCTCTCCTTCTAAACCCTGGTATGTTCGCATTGAACCTTACTGCTACACCCAGCTTTCCCAGTCTGATATTGTCCACCCCCTCTCATCTCTCCTTCTAAACCCTGGTATGTTCGCATTGAACTATTAATGTCTCTTTTCCTGCTGGATTTATTGAGTATTTGTTTACACTACTTCACCCCTGTATCTGGTCCTCCCTTGATTAGTCCATATGTAGCCCCCTCCCCTCTTGGTCACACCTGATTGATCACTGAGTGGTATAAATCTAAGATCCATGGTCTTCCAGACCTTGGTCTTTCCACATGCAACATCTCTCAAGTGCAACTCCTTAAGTGCACAGACTGAATTATACCAGAATGTAATATTATGGATATTCCACTTTGTCATCACTGCTTACTGACCATCACCCAATTCTCTCATCTCTCATCTCCAGGTATGTTCGCATTGAACCTTACTGCTACACCCAGCTTTTCCAGTCTGATATTGTCCACCCCCTCTCATCTCTCCTTCTAAACTCTGGTATGTTTGCATTGAACCTTACTGCTACACCCAGCTTTCCCAGTCTGATATTGTCCACCCCCTCTCATCTCTCCTTCTAAACCCTGGTATGTTCGCATTGAACCTTACTGCTACACCCAGCTTTCCCAGTCTGATATTGTCCACCCCCTCTCATCTCTCCTTCTAAACCCTGGTATGTTCGCATTGAACCTTACTGCTACACCCAGCTTTCCCAGTCTGATATTGTCCACCCCCTCTCATCTCTCCTTCTAAACCCTGGTATGTTCGCATTGAACCTTACTGCTACACCCAGCTTTCCCAGTCTGATATTGTCCACCCCCTCTCATCTCTCCTTCTAAGCCCTGGTATGTTCGCATTGAACCTTACTGCTACACCCAGCTTTCCCAGTCTGATATTGTCCACCCCCTCTCATCTCTCCTTCTAAACCCTGGTATGTTCGCATTGAACCTTACTGCTACACCCAGCTTTCCCAGTCTGATATTGTCCACCCCCTCTCATCTCTCCTTCTAAACCCTGGTATGTTCGCATTGAACCTTACTGCTACACCCAGCTTTCCCAGTCTGATATTGTCCACCCCCTCTCATCTCTCCTTCTAAACCCTGTTATGTTCGCATTGAACTATTAATGTCTCTTTTCCTGCTGGATTTATTGAGTATTTGTTTACACTACTTCACCCCTGTATCTGGTCCTCCCTTGATTAGTCCATATGTAGCCCCCTCCCCTCTTGGTCACACCTGATTGATCACTGAGTGGTATAAATCTAAGATCCATGGTTTTCCAGACCTTGGTCTTTCCACATGCAACATCTCTCAAGTGCAACTCCTTAAGTGCACAGACTGAATTATACCAGAATTGGACCAGAAGGGGACCTCAGGTAATTAGACATAGTCATTGCAAACAATGTTTAAATTTTTCCTCTTACTCCTCCTACTTTTCCACAACCTCCTGAAATACCCCCACATCCATTCACCCAGCAAGGAACTATTCATCTCTTCTTCCATCTTACCTTCTCATCTGATAGCTTGCACAAACCTGTTTGCAAACATAAAACACTTCCTTCCAAAACACACACAGACACCTCATGTCCTCTCTTATTCTCACCTATTAACACTTTCTCTGCTTCTCCTTACTGCTGGTGATATCTCTCCAAATCCAGGACCCCCTCAGCAAATCCCCACCATCACCTCCATGTACCACTACAAATCTCTTTCTACAAATTCCTGCAACCCCTTAAACCTAATTACCATTCCTCTGACCCCTGCCCCTTTGGCTCCTCTTGCAGGAGCACTATGGAACGCGCGCTCTGTCCGTAACAAACTGTCGTACATTCACAAACTGTTTATCTCTCAAAACCTTTCCTTTCTGGGTCTCACAGAAACATGGCTGACACCCTCAGGCACCTCCTCCCCTGCTGCACTCTCTTATAGTGGATTTCAATTCACTCACACCCCCCGCCCCGGCTGCAAACATGGTGGAGGAGTTGGTATTCTCCTATCAGACACCTGCTCCTACAGCCCAACTCCACTGCTTCCCTCCATTACGCTCACCTCATTTGAAGTACACTCTGTTCGCATCTACTCTCCCTCCAACCTTCAAGTAGCTGTCATTTACCGCCCTCCAGGCCCAGCAACCATCTTTCTTGACCACTTCAACACCTGGCTACTACACTTTCTTTCTGCCGACATCCCCACTATCATCATGGGTGACTTCAACATCCCTGCCACTCGGCCGCCTCTAAACTCCTGTCGCTCTCTTCCTCCTTCGGCCTATCACAGTGGTCCTCAGCTCCCACCCACAGAGATGGTCACACTCTGGATCTGATCTTTACCCGCTTTTGCTCCCTATCTAACCTTTCTAACTCGCCTCTCCCCCTATCCGACCACAACCTACTCAACTTCTCTTCACTGGTCTCTTCTGTAGCCCCCATGGTCCACACACCAGCACACCCGGAACCTTAAACATCTCGACTTTCGCTTGCTTTCTGACTCTCTTCTCCCACTCTCTACCATCTGTTGCCTCCAAGACCCAGAAGCTGCTACCACCCTATACAACACCACAATAAGTACAGCTCTGGACACTGTTGCCCCCCTCACACATAACAAAATCCGGAAAATCAACAGACAACCCTGGCACACCAACCTGACCAAGAAACTCAGACAAGCTTCCAGGGCTGCTGAGCGACGATGGAAAAAATCCCCTTCTATAGATCATCTCACTGCATACATGCAATCCCTTCTCATATTCAAATCCTCACTCGCTGATGCAAAACAGGCCTACTTCTCATCTCTCATATCTTCCCTGTCACACAGCCCTAAACAACTTTTTAGCACTTTTAACTCCCTTCTCCGCCCTCCAGCGCCCCCACCCTCTCCTCTCTTCTCAGCTGAGGACTTTGCCAAATATTTCAAACAAAAGATAGTCCACATCAGAGAAAGCTTTACTACGCAGTCCCCACAGACCCTCTACACAACTGCTCGGTCCTCTCCCCCTAAAACCCGCTTCTCCACCATTACAGAAGAAAAACTCTCCACTCTACTCTCCAGATCACATCTCACCACCTGTGCACTTGACCCGATCCCATCCCACCTCATCCCTAACCTTACCCCAGTGTTTATCCCAGCCCTAACTCATCTCTTCAATCTATCACTAAACTCTGGTGTCTTCCCCTCTGCTTTTAAACATGCTACCATTACACCCATCCTCAAAAAGCCTTCACTTGACCCATCTTCCTTGTCCAGTTATCGCCCCATATCACTTCTTCCGTATGCCTCAAAGCTACTTGAACAACATGTCCATTCTGAACTGTCCTCCCGCCTCTCCTCTTGCTCCCTCTTTGACCGCCTTCAATCCGGCTTCCGAACCCACCACTCGACCGAGACTGCCCTTACCAAAGTCACCAATGACCTACTGACAGCCAAAACCAAGAAACAATACTCTGTCCTCCTTCTCCTTGACCTGTCCTCTGCCTTCGACACTGTTGACCACACCCTTCTGTTGCAAACTCTCTCATCTCTTGGCATCACTGACCTGGCTCTCTCCTGGATCACATCATACCTCACAGACCGGACGTTTAGTGTCTCCCACTCCCGCACCACCTCCTCGTCTCATGCCATCTCTGTTGGTGTCCCGCAAGGCTCTGTCCTAGGACCCCTGCTCTTCTCAATCTACACTTTTGGCCTGGGACAGCTCATAGAGTCCCATGGCTTTCAGTATCACTCCTATGCTGATGACACACAAATCTACCTTTCTGGTCCAGACATCACCACCTTACTATCAAGAATCCCACAATGTCTATCTTCTATATCATCCTTCTTCGCCTCTCGCTTTCTTAAACTTAACATGGATAAGACAGAATTCATAATCTTTCCCCCATCTTGTTCAACCCCCCCAACAGACCTATCTATCACGATCAATGGCTGCACATTATCCCCAGTCAAAAAAGCCTGCTGCCTTGGAGTGACCTTAGATTCTGCCCTTTCCTTCCGACTGCACATCCAAGCCCTTTTCACCACCTGCCGCCTCCAACTCAAAAGCATCTCCCGCATCCGTGCTTTCCTTAACTTTGAATCTGCGAAAATGCTCGTACATGCCCTCATTATCTCCCGCCTAGACTACTTCAACATTCTCCTCTGTGGCCTTCCATCTAGCACCCTCGCACCCCTCCAATCTATCCTCAACTCCACTGCCCGACTAATCCACCTCTCACCTTATTACTCCTCTGCCTCTCCCCTCTGCCAATCCCTTCACTGGCTCCCCATTGCCCAACGAATCCACTTCAAAGTACTGACAAACGCATACAAGGCCGTCCATAACCTGTCCCCTCCCTACATCTCTGAGCTACTTTCCCGATACATCCCCACACGCACTCTCCGATCCTCACAAGACCTCCTTCTCTCCTCTCCTCTTATCGCCTCTTCCCACAATCTACTCCAAGATTTCTCCCGTGCATCCCCCATACTCTGGAACTCGCTACCCCAACATATCAGACTCTCACCTACAGTGGAATCCTTCAAAAGAAACCTGAAAACCCACCTCTTCAGACAAGCCTACAACCAATGACCCTGCTGCCTCTATACCGCCATGACCAACTCAACCCACACCTACTGTGTCCTTCTCCCATACCATGTAGATTGTAAGCCCTCACGGGCAGGGCCCTCTCTCCTTCTGTACCAGTTTGTAACTCATCTTGTTTATGATTAGTACAATTGTCTGTTATGTATGTGCACCGCTTATCATATGTACAGCGCTATGGAATGAATGGCGCTTAAATAATAAATAATAATAATAATAATAATCTCTAAGGGAGAGGAGTTGGAGGGAGTTTTTTATATGATTGAGTGCCCTGTGGGATAAAGCAGACTTACCAGTGGACGTGTCTAACATAGGATCTAGAGCTATAATAAGGTCCCCGCCAACTACTAGCAGACCCTGTGATATGCCATTAATCAGTGAAAGCACGTCACGTAACCAAGGAGCTTTTTTTGTATTTGGGACGTATAGATTAGCTAACGTTACTGGTATACCTTCTAGCTTTCCGATTAAGATCAAGAATCTGCCATCCTTGTCTTTTTGTTGGAGGGTTAGGTCAAAGGATACCCGCTTCGAGAAAGCAATGGCTACTCCCTTTGAGTTCTTGGTAGGAGTGTGGGAATGGTACCATTTATCATAGAAGTGCCCACGCAGAGCCGGTGTCTTTTCTTCCCTAAAATGGGTTTCTTGAAGGAAAATAATATCTGAGTGGGTTTTTTTTTCAAAGCGTGCAGGATTTTACTGCGTTTTACTGCTGCATTAAGACCTCTAACATTATAGGGTAAATTTTATGTTGGCCATATGAAAGTGAGATTAAACTGAATCTTTGGAGAAGATGTGGTCTGAAGAAAAGATTGTTGGATGTGCCCAACGCCTTTGAGGGTTAAAGAGGTGGGTGTGGGGGGGGGGGGGGATGAATGGGTGTGGAAAAGGATTGGAACCAATAAAGACATGCAAATATCAACATAGCCTGATACCATTATCAAAGCTAATAATAACATATGACAAAATATCACAATCATGCGAACTGATAGCCATGAGGGACATGGTTGAAATAAGCACTGTTGTGTGAGTGATGAACAAATAAACAAAAGTTGAGAATGTTGGTATAGCCTGTAGGGCCTAGGACCCTTAAACAGAGAGGCGTGGGACCCTTAGGATGGCTCAGTGGGGGAACCACCTGGTCTCCAGGAATCTTGGGAAGTAGGAGGGCCGAAATGTCAGGACCGAAACAATGGGAGACGGGAGGTAACCCATCGTTCCGGTCCCCCACCCAGTGGTCAGGCATAGAGTTGAACGGACACCTGGATGTTCGGGTTCGAGAAGTTCGGCCGAACTTACCTAAAATGTTCGGGTTCGGGATCCGAACCCGATCCGAACTTCGTCCCGAACCCGAACCCCATTGAAGTCAATGGGGACCCGAACCAATCAGCACTAAAAAGGCTGTAAAACAGCCCAGGAAAGGGCTAGAGGGCTGCAAAAGGCAGCAACATGTAGGTAAATCCCCTGCAAACAAATGTGGATAGGGAAATGAATAAAAATAAAAATTAAATAAATAACAATGAACCAAAATCAATTGGAGAGAGGTCCCATAGCAGAGAATCTGGCTTCACGTCACCCACCACTGGAACAGTCCATTCTCAGATATTTAGGCCCGGCACCCAAGCAGAGGAGAGAGGTCCTGTAACAGAGAATCTGTCTTCATGTCAGCAGAGAATCAGTCTGCATGTCATAGCAGAGAATCAGGCTTCACGTCACCCACCACTGCAACAGTCCATTTTCATAAATTTAGGCCCAGCACCCAGGCAGAGGAGAGAGGTCCCGTAACAGACAATCTGGCTTCATGTCAGCAGAGAATCAGTCTTCATGTCATAGCAGAGAATCAGGCTTCACGTCACCCACCACTGCAACAGTCCATTTTCATAAATTTAGGCCCAGCACCCAGGCAGAGGAGAGAGGTCCCGTAACAGACAATCTGGCTTCATGTCAGCAGAGAATCAGTCTTCATATCATAGCAAAGAAACAGGCTTCACGTCACCCACCACTGCAACAGTCCATTTTCATAAATTTAGGCCCAGCACCCAGGCAGAGGAGAGAGGTCCCGTAACAGACAATCTGGCTTCATGTCAGCAGAGAATTCAGTCTTCATATCATAGCAGAGAATCAGGCTTCACGTCAGCCACCAATGCAACAGTCCATTGTCAGATATTTAGGCCCAGCACCCAGGCAGAGGAGAGAGGTCCCGTAACAGACAATCTGGCTTCATGTCAGCAGAGAATCAGTCTTCATATCATAGCAAAAAACAGGCTTCACGTCACCCACCACTGCAACAGTCCATTTTCATAAATTTAGGCCCAGCACCCAGGCAGAGGAGAGAGGTCCCGTAACAGACAATCTGGCTTCATGTCAGCAGAGAATCAGTCTTCATATCATAGCAGAGAATCAGGCTTCACGTCAGCCACCAATGCAACAGTCCATTTTCATAAATTTAGGCCCATGACCCAGGCAAGGAGAGAGGTCCCGTAACAGAGGATCTGGCTTCATGTCAGCAGAGAATTAGTCTGCATGTCATAGCAGAAAATCAGGCTTCACGTCAGCCACCACTGCAACAGGCCAATGTCAGATATTTAGGCCCAGCACCCAGGCAGAGGAGAGAGGTCCCGTAACAGAGGATCTGGCTTCATGTCAGCAGAGAATTAGTCTGCATGTCATAGCAGAGAATTAGGCTTCACGTCACCCAACATTGGAACAGTCCATTGGCATATATTCAGGCCCCGGCACCCAGACAGAGGAGAGGTTCATTCAACTTTGGGTAGCTTCGCAATATAATGGTAAAATGAAAATAAAAAAAAGATTTAATGAGGAAGTGCCCTGGAGTACAATAATATATGGTTAAGGGGAGGTAGTTAATGTCTAATCTGGACAAGGGACGTACAGGTCCTGTGGGATCCATGCCTGGTTCATTTTTATGAACGTCAGCTTGTCCACATTGGCTGTAGACAGGCGGCTGCGTTTGCATGTAATGACGCCCCCTGCCGTGCTGAATACACATTCAGACAAAACGCTGGCCGCCGGGCAGGCCAGCACCTCCAAGGCATAAAAGGCTAGCTCTGGCCACGTGGACAATTTAGAGACCCAGAAGTTGAATGGGGCCGAACCATCAGTCAGTACGTGGAGGGGTGTGCACACGTACTGTTCCACCATGTTAGTGAAATGTTGCCTCCTGCTAACACGTTGCGTATCAGGTGGTGGTGCAGTTAGCTGTGGCGTGTTGACAAAACTTTTCCACATCTCTGCCATGCTAACCCTGCCCTCAGAGGAGCTGGCCGTGACACAGCTGCCTTGGCGACCTTTTGCTCCTCCTCTGCCTTGTCCTTGGGCTTCCACTTGTTCCCCTGTGACATTTGGGAATGCTCTAAGTAGCGCGTCTACCAACGTGCGCTTGTACTCGCGCATCTTCCTATCACGCTCCAGTGCAGGAAGTAAGGTGGGCACATTGTCTTTGTAGCGTGGATTCAGCAGGGTGGCAACCCAGTAGTCCGCACACGTTAAAATGTGGGCAACTCTGCTGTCGTTGCGCAGGCACTGCAGCATGTAGTCGCTCATGTGTGCCAGGCTGCCCAGGGGTAAGGACAAGCTGTCCTCTGTGGGAGGCGTATCGTCATCGTCCTGCCTTTCCCCCCAGCCATGCACCAGTGATGGGCCCGAGCTGCATTGGGTGCCACCCCGCTGTGACCATGCTTCATCCTCATCCTCCTCCACCTCCTCCTCATCCTCGTCCTCCAGTAGTGGGCCCTGGCTGGCCACATTTGTACCTGGCCTCTGCTGTTGCAAAAAACCTCGCTCTGAGTCACTTCGAAGAGACTGGCCTGAAAGTGCTAAAAATGACCCCTCTTCCTCCTCCTCCTCCTCCTCCTGGGCCACCGCCTCTTCCATCATCGCCCTAAGTGTTTTCTCAAGGAGACATAGAAGTGGTATTGTAACGCTGATAACTGCGTCATCGCCACTGGCCATGTTGGTGGAGTACTCAAAACAGCGCAACAGGGCACACAGGTCTCGCATGGAGGCCCAGTCATTGGTGGTGAAGTGGTGCTGTTCCGCAGTGCGACTGACCCGTGCGTGCTGCAGCTGAAACTCCACTATGGCCTGCTGCTGCTCGCACAGTCTGTCCAGCATGTGCAAGGTGGAGTTCCACCTGGTGGGCACGTCGCATATGAGGCGGTGAGCGGGAAGGCCAAAGTTACGCTGTAGCGCAGACAGGCGAGCAGCGGCAGGATGTGAACGCCGGAAGCGCGAACAGACGGCCCACACTTTATGCAGCAGCTCTGACATGTCCGGGTATTTGTGAATGAACTTCTGCACCACCAAATTCAGCACATGCGCCAGGCAAGGGATGTGCGTCAAACCGGCTAGTCCCAGAGCTGCAACGAGATTTCACCCATTATCGCACACCACCAGGCCGGGCTTGAGGCTCACCGGCAGCGACCACTCGTCGGTCTGTTGTTCTATACCCCGCCACAACTCCTGTGCGGTGTGGGGCCTGTCCCCCAAACATATGAGTTTCAGAATGGCCTGCTGACGTTTACCCCGGGCTGTGCTGAAGTTGGTGGTGAAGGTGTGTGGCTGACTGCATGAGCAGGTGGAAGAAGAAGAGGAGGAAGCCGAGAAGGAGGAGGTGGCAACAGGAGGCAAAGAATGTTGCCCTGCGATCCTTGGCGGCGGAAGGACGTGCGCCAAACAGCTCTCCGCCTGGGGCCCAGCTGCCACTACATTTACCCAGTGTGCAGTTAGGGAGATATAGCGTCCCTGGCCGTGCTTACTGGTCCACGTATCTGTGGTTAGGTGGACTTTGCTACAGATGGCGTTGCGCAGTGCACACTTGATTTTATCGGATGCTTGTTTGTGCAGGGAAGGCACGGCTCTGTTGGAGAAGTAGTGGCGGCTGGGAACAACATACTGTGGGACAGCAAGCGACATGAGCTGTTTGAAGCTGTCTGTGTCCACCAGCCTAAATGACAGCATTTCATAGGCCAGTAGTTTAGAAATGCTGGCATTCAGGGCCAGGGATCGAGGGTGGCTAGGTGGGAATTTACGCTTTCTCTCAAATGTTTGTGAGATGGAGAGCTGAACGCTGCTGTGTGACATGGTTGAGACGCTTGGTGACGGAGGTGGTGGTGGTGTTGGTGGTACATCCCCTGTTTGCTGGGCGGCAGGTGCCAACGTTCCTCCAGAGACGGAGGAAGAGGCCGAGGCGGCAGCAGCAGAAGAGGCTGAGGCGGCAGCAGCAGAAGAGGCCGAGGCGGTAGCAGCAGAAGAGGTAGCAGGGGGAGCCTGTGTAAGAGGCAGCCCTGATCATCCAGCAACATTTCCAACATATATAAATATATATATATATATATATATATATATATATCAGACTGTCATGTTTCCCTCCAGCCACCAGAGGCCACTGTGGCTGAGTAGGACAGTGAGAGGGGTTGTTTCCAGAGGATAAGGAGTTAAGTGTTTTTTCCGGGCTGAGCAGAGAGCCTGGGCTGAAGGTGTCTGAGTACACAGGAAGAAGGACGCTGTCCACTGAGAGGGAGATCCACAGGGAAGATTAGAGTGATTTCTCCCTGCCTGCTGTGACACAGTATCTGGGACATTAGAGTGTGTTTGCTCTCTGACTGAGCTGATGTTTCCTGGTGACGAAGAGAGACTGCTGCAGTGTGAGGCACTTACCAGAGGGGCTTGTGAGTGAATTCCAGGCCCTGCCTGATTATACGTCCTGAGCTGCAGATTATTTCTAACCAGAGTTACAGAGACTACAAAGTGAGGCTTGCAGCATCACCCCTGCCAGAGCTGAGCCACGCTGAAGCAAGCAAGCAAGCAACCAGATCGGGACCCAGACTGTATCTGCCTGCATGTGCCGGACACAGAACTGTGAGTGCACTGATGCTAATCTGAGCTAGGACATAGTGAAATAGGATTTAGTTTAGTGCACCGTAGAGGTGCACCCCGGGTAGCGGGGACAGATAGGACAACCTAGAAGAGAGTAGCCTGCCATTTTCTGTACTTGTGTTTGTGATTCATTTGTGTTCTTTATGTAAATTTCCATTATCTTTATTGTGAATTCTCAAGCTGTTTATATTGTAAATCTGCTTTTCCGGCAGTTAGAGTTCTCTTTTAATAAAGCCGGTTTCTGCTTCAGCCTCCTTGTCTGCTGCACTGTACTTGAGTCCTGCTCTACGGTCTCTTCCTCTGCTGACCGTTACACCTGAGCGACTTCCTTGTTTTTAAGGTGTTTACTCCACTGCAGTACATGCTTTGCATGCAGGTGCCTGGTCATGCAGGTTGTGCTAAGGTTCAGAACGTTAATGCCTCGCTTCAGGCTCTGATGGCACAGCGTGCAAACCACTCGGGTCTTGTCATCAGCACATTGTTTGAAGAAGTACCATGCCAGGGAACTCCTTGAAGCTGCCTTTGGGGTGCTCGGTCCAAAATGGCGGCGGTCAGTAGCAGGCAGAGTCTCTTGGCGGCGGGTGTTCTGCTTTTGCCCACTGCTCCCTCTTTTGCTACGCTGTTGGCTCGGTCTCACCACTACCTCTTCCTCCGAACTGTGAAAGTCAGTGGCACGACCTTCATTCCATGTGGGGTCTAGGACCTCATCGTCCCCTGCATCGTCTTCCACCCAGTCTTGATCCCTGACCTCCTGTTCAGTCTGCACACTGCAAAAAGACGCAGCAGTTGGCACCTGTGTTTCGTCATCATCAGAGACGTGCTGAGGTGGTATTCCCTTGTCCTCATCATCAGGAAACATAAGTGGTTGTGCGTCAGTGCAGTCTATGTCTTCCACCGCTGGGGAAGGGCTAGGTGGATGCCCTTGGGAAACCCTGCCAGCAGAGTCTTCAAACAGCATAAGAGACTGCTGCATAACTTGAGGCTCAGACAGTTTCCCTGATATGCATGGGGGTGATGTGACAGACTGATGGGGTTGGTTTTAAGGGGCCATCTGTGCGCTTTCTGCAGAAGACTGGGTGGGAGATAATGTGAACGTGCTGGATCCACTGTCGGCCACCCAATTGACTAATGCCTGTACCTGCTCAGGCCTTACCATCCTTAGAACGGCATTGGGCCCCACCATATATCGCTGTAAATTCTGGCGGCTACTGGGACCTGAGGTAGTTGGTACACTAGGACGTGTGGATGTGGCAGAACGGCCACGTCCTCTCCCAGCACCAGACGGTCCACTAACACCACCACGACCATGTCCACGTCCGCGTCCCTTACTAGATGTTTTCCTCATTGTTATCGTTCACCACAACAACAAAAATATTATTTTGCCTAGTATTTAGGCGCTGGGTGACAGGTATAGATTTACTGACAGAATTAGACTTGGAAATGCACAGTAGCGTGTGTGTGAAGTTATTCTGAATGACCCTATGTGCACCTTGAATATTATATTCCCTTTTAGGGATGTATTTAAAGTAGGCCTGATACAGCAGAAACCACTAAATTAGGAAATTGCTAAATTGGGAATTGTATTTCAACCCAGATCAAAAAATTTGCTTTGACGTACACTAAATAACTTGCCCAGCCAGAACAGTACAGTGGTAACGACAGATTTAGCGGGATATAAATTTGAGGCCTAGTATTTAGGCGCTGGGTGACAGGTATAGATTTACTGACAGAATTAGACTGGGATATGGCCAAAAAATAACCACACTATTGCTGGTTAAATGCACTTGGTGTGACAGCTTGACCAACAACACTACTGAGGGTTAAATGCACTTGGTGACAGGCGCAGCTTGCCCCTGATGTAGTATATGGCCAAAAAATAAACAGACTATTGCTGGTTAAATGTACTTGGTGTGACAGCTTCACCCTGATGTAGGCTTTAGCCAAAAAACAACCACACCATTGAGGGTTAAATGCACTTGGTCGCAGCTTGTGCTGGCGCACCACAAGACACAAAATGGCTGCCGATCACCCCAGAAAAAAGTGTCTGACAAACGGTCTGGGCAGCCTAAAAACAGTGAGCAATTGAGTATCAGCAGCTCAATGACCCACAGCTGCAGATCGATCAATAATCAAGTCCTTTGGAGGAGTTAATCTGCCTAATCTCGCCCTACAATCGCAGCCGCAACCTCTCCCTACGCTAATCAGAGCAGAGTGACGGGCGGCGCTATGTGACTCCAGCTTAAATAGAGGCTGGGTCACATGGTGCTCTGGCCAATCACAGCCATGCAAATAGTAGGCATGGCTGTGATGGCCTCTTGGGGCAAGTAGTATTACGCTTGTTGATTGGCTGCTTTGCAGCCTTTCAAAAAGCGCCAAGAAAGCGCCAAGAAAGCGACGAACACCGAACCCGGACTTTTACGAAAATGTCCGGGTTCGGGTCCGTGTCACGGACACCCCAAAATTCGGTACGAACCCGAACTATACAGTTCGAGTTCGCTTATCCCTAGTCAGGCAATATCAACTGGTAATAAAGTGACATAAAGTATATAAGACAGAGTGACTATTAAGAAACAACATACTATATACTATATGATCTGCCTGAAAAGGCAGTGGGGTGGAGAGGAGGAGGGAGAATCCCGAGCCCCAGGATGCTATACCTCTATAAAGGACCGAGATGCCTGGGTTAAAATTATGGGAAAAGTGGGGAACAAGAAGAGTAATATCCCACTAGATCGGTATCTCCCCAATCCCCGCCTCCGCAAAAGGGAACACTAACAAGATAGCAATACTCAAATGAGAACAAAAATGGTTATGACTCAGTGAACCCCGAAATGCGTATATCACCCAGCTTCAATGGATACCAGGTCGGGTCCATCTCGATTCTTCTGGGGGTCATCTTCCCTTGTCTCTTCCGATTTTTATTTCTTTTTTCTGAGTAGGAGGAGGGATTCTAGGTAGACTTGTGATTTTTTTTGGATTGGGGACCAATCTGGGATGTCAACGTCCGAGATATTGAGTTGTGTGAGGAGATCTGGTAGCTCCATGTAATTTCTAAGGATGTATCTTTTACCCTCATGTGAGAGAGATAGGCCAAAGGGGAAAAGCAATTTGTATGGGATGTTTCTTCTCCGCAGGATTTCTGTGAGAGGCCTCAGGATGTCTCTTGCTAGATCTTGAAAAATAGATATCGCTGAGCCCTCTAGTGGATTAGGAGGGTTTGTGCGCGCTAGTCGTAATATATCATCCCTAACTTTGGAATGGAACAGACGACAGATAACGTCCCTGGGGGTTCTTTTGGTGTAGGTTTGGCTCTGAGGGATCTGTAGGCTCTTTCGATGGTTGTTTTAAGGGGGTAGTTATCTCCTAATATTGCCATGAAGATTTGTTTATCAGTATCTCCCTGATACTCTGCAAGGAAAGACTCTGGGATTCCCTTGATCCGTAAGTTGTTGCGTCTGGCACGATTTTCTTGGTCCTCCATCCAGTTTACAATCTTATTTATGTGTGATTGGCAGGAGGTGAATGAGGTTGTCGCTGCTTCAGTATAGGAGACGATTTGAGATTGAACGTTCTCTAGTTGTTCGACTCTGTTACCAATGCTCCTGACATCTTGTTTTATATCTTGTAACTCTTTAAGCACTGGTTCCAAGGCCTTAGAGAGGGCTTTTCCCAGGAAGTTTCTTGAAATTGGGAGGCCCCTATCCTCCTGGAATTCTTCTGTATCGCTATCCATGTCTGAGGTGTCACGTGATGTGTGGACATGTTTTTTTATCCTCTATAGGAATCTGTGCAGGGGTGTGTTTGGATGAAGAGACCCCTTGAGTTTTTTGCATGCAAGAGTCTAGAGATCCTGATACTTTTATAGTGGAGGTTGTTCTAGATTTCCCTGGTCCAATTTTGACCATATCTGTGGATAATCAGGGATGGACTGGAAATTTTTTGTAGACAGGCGGTGTAGCTTTTGTGGATCACTCGCTGTAGTTGGCCCTCATTGGCCAATCAATGAGAGATTATGAGAACATAGTGCTCCAGTAAGTTATTTCCCTTGCGGTAATGTCACTGTAGCATGAGAGAGAAATTGGGTCAGGGGCCCTTTAAGGGACAGATTTGTCGGTCTCTAAACAGAGATCTGTAAAAATGTAGGCTTGGCCTATTGAAAGTGTGAACTCCGGGGGGGATCGATTATATTGTCGTCTGAATGAAGAGGTGATGTAGTGTGAAGCAGGTGTGGGCGTCCAAGCCACTTTGCTGTCACTACTTTTCGGCTGTGCGGGTAGTTAGAAGGTGGTAGCACAGTAGTGATAGGAAAACCTCCTGATTGCAGGCTTCTGCCTTTAAATTCCTGTGTGGACAGTCCTGCTCTAAAGCGCAGAGTCCTGAGCTCTGCTTTCACCACAGTCTGGGGCCCGATTATGGAGTTTAGCTGAATGAGCTTACCCGCAAGATTCTTGTCCACAGCAGATGGTCTTGGGCTGTAGGTGAGGGATCTTTTCTGGAGCGGTGACTTTAGTAATTGCGGGGATGCTGGTGTCTCTAATTTGCCGTTGATCTGCTGCAGATATGTGGGAGCAATCAGCAGAGGTCCCACGAGTAGGCCGAGGTCTTGGCGCAGTGAGGAGCTGCTCTATTCTAAGCTGTGGGTTCTTCCTCCACTAGGCCTCTTTCCAAAATGTCGAATCGGGGCTGTTCCTTGGATGCAGACGGGCCTCACAGGGTGGCAGGCGGTGGGTATAATCACCGGCTTCAGCTTCCGTCTGGGTCCGGACTTGAGGGGATGTGAACCTCAATGTAATACAGTTGATCTTGGTGGGTCTGGATGGATTCAGGTGCCGCTCGTCCCTTTGGGTGTTAATGAGACCCGGGCAACCGTGGGATGGCGTGGGTGTTGCGGCTTTCCTCTCTGGATTCAGGTGCCGCTCGTCCCTTTGGTTGAACTATTCTCTATTCATAAATTTCATAAAATAAATAAAAAGAAATTTGAAAATAAAATGATAGCCGCCACTGCCCTCACCCTGAGGCTAATCCCTCCTGCCCTCACTAGCCAGTAACAATAGCCCCCCAAAAGTGTCAGTAACCAGAGCCCTCCCCCCTAAAGGGTTAATCTCCTGCAGCACAAAGGGGTCCTCTTACCACATGTTGCTTTCATTTATACACTGAGCAGATGGCAGATCTCCCTTCCCTGGTCTGCGCTGCTTAAACTCTTCATTCTCCAAGTTCTGCTGAGTGAGGGAGCGTCTGCCAAGCGTAGGGACAGGGAGAAGTGCACACAGCCCAGGCACTGTTATCAGCTGCTGGGGAGGACCTGACTTTAATCATTTACTTACAGTCCCTGGCTGTCAGTAATGTGACCCTGTACGCTGCTAGTTATCCTTTAAGAGAGAGAGAGATTTTAGTGGTGTTTCCTCAAGTGGTTCAAAGAGTTGCTAACATAGTTGTCTTAGTCCTAGTAAGAGATCCCAAGAAGCCACCGGCTGGATTCTTCTAGGTCTTAGCCTATTCAAGGCTTTGAGGAAATCTTTGACCTCCTGAAATTGACATAATTTCTCTTGGAGATTAGCTGAAAGAGCGGCCACCTAAACACGGATTGTACTGGTAGATAATCCTCTATCAAAACTATCCTGAAGGAACTCTAGTATTTGGGGCCTAGATGGGGAAGAAGGATTAATACCTCTTCCTATACACCAGGAACTGAAATTTTTTCCAATTCTGGCATAAGTTCTGTTAGTAGATACACTCTTAGAGTGTGCTAAGGTATTTAGGACCCTATCTGAAAAATCTCTAGTTTTTAGTATAGGCCTACTAACTTCCAAGCTGTTAGATGGAAGGACTTCAGATTTTGACACAATTGAGACCCCTGAGAAATTAGGTCCCACTGTAGGGGAAGTTCCCAATACATTCCCTGGCTCATGGTCATGAGGAGAGAGAACCAAGCTCTCTTTGGCCAGAACAGTATTATTGCTATGACCGAGGCTTGCTCCTGCTTGATCTTGGTCAATACTCATTGTTGTGGGTGGAAATATGTATGCCAGTGTGAAGTCCCAAGGAATCGACATGGCATCTAGGGTTGATCCTCTGCATACAGGGAACTAAACCTTTTTAGCTTGGCATTCAGCCTGGTGGCGATAAGATCTACTATATGTCTGGTAACCCCCACAGATCCGAGATCTGATGGAATGCCTCTTGAGAGAGGAACCATTCCCCGGGACCATTGACAATCTGCCAACACATTCAGGGTTCATCTGATGTGACCTACTGATAACCTGGTTATCCTGGTTTCTGCCCATGACAAGATCTTGCCCACTTCTACAAGTAGCATCGACGATCTCGTGCCACCCTGTTTGTTTATGTAGAAAACTGCTGACATGTTGTCTGTCATTATTTGACGTGTTTCAGGGAAAAAAAATATGGCTCTTATTTCCCTGATATCCAATGTGTGAGAGAGAATCTAAATCGCACATCCTCATTACTATGCTTTTGATACAACTACTGTTATAATTTTAAGCAAGATAAACAATGGCTATACAGCACTACTTATCATAAATTTGCTATGCACTATTAGGAGGCATTAGTATACAGTTTGATCAAAGAGCATAGGCCCACTTACCACGACAAGGTTGCCTCCTTTTAAGTGGGGACCTACTCTAACTATGGCGCGGCGCAGTGCGGCGACCATCGCGCCCCCACACCGCTCCAGCAGGCAATGGGACCCAGTAGCCACACAGCACCCACTGTGCAGAAAAGCCACCAAGGCCCTGGGTCCCACTACTCCACCAGCACGGCACAAAAGCAGCGACGGCCACCGTCCAGCACCGCATGTGAACTGGTGCAAAGAGCTCACCTGTTCACAGCCTCTCAGGAACACCAACTGAGATTTGGTAGGAATTTTAAACCCTATGCAGACTTCTGCAGATTTAGTAGTGGGACCCAGGGCCTTGGAGGCTTTTCTGCACAGTGGGTGCTGTGTGGCTACTGGGTCCCATTGCCTGCTGGAGAGGTGTGGGGGCGCGATGGTCGCCGCACTTCGCCACGCCATAGTTTGAGTTGGTCCCCACTTAAAAGAAGGCGACCTTGTTGTGGTAAGTGGGCCTATGCTCTTTGATCAAACTGTATACTAATGCCTCCTAATAGTGCATAGCAAATTGATGATAAGAAGTGCTGTATAGCCATTGTTTATCTTGCTTAAAATTAAAACAGTTGTTGTATCAAAAGCATAGTAATGAGGATGTGCGATTTAGATTCTCTCTCACACATTGGATATCTTATTTCCCTGATGTTTGATGAGAGCTGTCTTTCTGTTTGGCTCCAGGTTCCGGACACTGTAAAATACAATCAAATAAGATGAGCACCCCAACCTGATCCGGAGGAGTCTGTTGTAAGCACCTCCCACGTGGGTTTGACTAAGAACATACCCTCCTTGACATGGTTCCACCATTGAAGAGATCTTCTGGTTCTGGAAGAAAGTGTATGGAGTGTGTCTAATTCTGACAAAGTCCTGTTCCAGACCTCTAGTATTTCCGTCTGGAGGGGTCTGAGGTGCCATAGAGCCCATGGCACTGCATCTGTTGAAGATGACAGTAGGTCTAAGAAACTCATTATAGAGTTCTTAAAGAGACAGCCAGAGGGATTCTGAGGTACTGAAACCCCCCCTTTCTTGGGTCGGACAGGTATAACTTAATCTCCTGTGAATCTATTACAAAGCCTAGGAATTGCTTTGTGGTGGCTGGAGTTAGATTCGATTTTTCCTGGTTGATAATCCAACCCAACTCTGTCAGAAGGGATAGTGTAATGCTCACCTGCTCCTTGAGCAGGAGAGTAGTACTGGCCTTAATCAGCCAATCGTCCATATATGGAATTATTTTTATTCCTTGTAATCGGAGGACGGCTACTGCAGAGGATATTACCTTGGTAAATACAAACGGAGCAGAATTTATACCGAAGGGGAGTACTCTGAACTGAAAGTAAGTAAACTTTCCCCTCATATTTACTGCTATGCGTAGAAACCGCCTGTGTGCCAGCCAAATCGGAATATGGAAATACCTGTCTTTCAGATCCAACAATGCCATATAATCTCCTTGAGATATGAGAGGTTTGACGGATCTGATTGTTTCTATCCGAAAAGCCGGAATTAGACTTACCGGTAATTCAGTTTCCACGAAATCACCACGATGGCCACTAGGAGAGATTGGCCCCTAGGAGAGATTGGCCCCTGACCTCTGTAGGGGCAGAAACAGAGAGAGGGTTTAAATCCCCCCCTCCCACCACCAACACCAGTGTGTCCAAAATTACAGAGACAGAAAAAAGGCGGTGAGAAAAATGTAATAAATCAAGAGGGTATTACTTCATAACCTCCCAGCTAAGAACTAGATTAAGGGTAGGGAATATGTGGCGTCATGGTGATTTCGTGGAAACTGAATTACCGGTAAGTCTAAATCCGGCTTTCAACCTCATCGCCACGACGGCCACTAAGAGATATAAAAAATTTTAACTTTAGAGGACGACGACCGTCTGAAGGACTTTACGTCCAAAAGACAAGTCTGAGCTAGATAAGTCTAGTCTATAATGTTTCGTAAAGGTATGAATGTTGGACCAAGTAGCAGCTTTACAGATGTCCTCAAGAGAAGCTCCGGCCCGCTTGGCCTGGGAGGAGGACATAGCTCGGGTAGAATGAGCTCTTAGATTTGAGCGGCAAGGAAGGCCCTGGATCTCATAACAGATAGAAATGGAATCTTTAATCCATCATGCTAGAGAAGGCCTAGAAGCCTTTAGACCTTTGTTCTTGCCTGAGAACAAGACAAACAGATTATTGGTTTTATGGAATCCTTTTGAAACTTCAAGATACCGTTAGACCGAATGTCTTACATCTAGTGATTAGATTACATCATTAGAGGGATTACCACAAAAGGAAGGCAAAACTATCTCCTGGTTTCAGTGGAAATCAGAAACTACTTTAGGAAGAAATCCTGGATCTAGCTTAAGAATAATTCTATCATCGGTGATGCGGAGATGGGGTTCTTGTATTGATAAAGCTTGAATCTCTCCTAGCCTTCTTGTGGACGTGATGGCGACCTAACTCGAGACCCTGCTGGAGGAAGTCCAGGATTTTCTGAAAATTGGGCAGCTCTAAGTTTGGGGCAGGGTTACCGATCCATGAACAGAACCTTTTCCAAATCTTTAGATAGATTGAGAAGGTAACCTTCTTCCTACTCCCTTTTAGGGTAGATATTACACAGTCAGAGAGCCCCTGTGACTTCAACCTCTGGATCCAAGCTGATAATTTGAGGAAATTCGATTTTGGATGTAAGATTGGCCCTTGATGAAGCAGGTCCCTCCTGGAAGGAAGAGGCCATGGGTCCTCTATCAACAGTTTTTTTAAGGAAGGGAACCAGTTCCTCTTCGGCCAATAAGGGGCTTTTAGTATTAGAGTTGTATCCTCTCGGTAGAGGTTCTGAATAATCCTGGGAAGTAGAGGCAGGGGTGGAAATGCGTAACAGAGATCCCAGTCCCATTGTATCGTGAACGCGTCCAGCGCCAAAGGATTGTCCCGTGGGTATTTTTGTGTTTCTCTTGGAGGCAAACAGGTCCACTTGTGGAGTGCCCCATCTTTCTACTAGTATCTGAAACATGTCCTGATTTAGACCATTCGGTGTGGTCTATTAACTGGCGACTGAGATAGTCTGCTTCCATGTTCAGTACTCCTTTCAGGTGAATCGCGGAGATGGATCTTACGTGGGACTCCGCCCAATTGAAGATCTTCCTTGCCACGGACATCAGCTTTTCTGATCTCATCCCTCCTTGGTGAGAGAGGTACGCTACCGTCGTAGTATTGTCGGAAAGAATTTACATGTCTGCCCTCGAGTAGGAACTCTGCGGCTTTCAGAGCTTTCCAAACCACTTCCAGTTCTCTGAAGTTGGAAGATTAAGAGCAGGGTTGTTGGCATCCAGGAACCCTGAAAGAAATGATCTCCCACTTTCGCTCCCCATCCTTTTTTGCTTCCGTTTCTGAGCACTTGAATGTAGGGCGTCTTTTCCCAGGGAACTCCTAAGTACAGGTTGTTTTGCTCTTCCACCAATCTAAGGAGACTTTCACCGCTGGAGGGATCAGAACTTTGTGATCCAAAGAAGACTGCTGCCTGTTCCAGATACTGAGAATCCAAGACTGGAGAGATCGGAAGTGGGATTGGCTCCATGGGACCGATGGAATGCAGGATGAGAGAAGACCTAGAAGACTCGTGGTTCTCTTATGGGACAAGACCTTCTGTTCTGAAAACGACGGACCTTCAATTGGAGGTTTCTGACCTTGTCTGGTGGGAAAAAGGTAAGTTGAATCCAGGAGTCCAGGATGACCTTTAACAACTGGACTGTGCTGGAGGGTAGAAGATTTGATTTCTTCTGGTTCACCAACCACCCTAGATCTTGGATGAGAGACAGGAAGGTTAGTAAGTCTTTTCTGAGTTTGCTCTCTGAATTCCCAATCAGGAGGAAATTGTCCAGGTATGGTATAATCACCAGTCCCTTGTGCCTCAGAAAGGCCACCATTTCGACCACCAGCTTCGTGAATACTCTGGGAGCAGATGATATCCCAAAGGGAAGAGCCATAAACTGGAAGTGACTGGTTACCCCCCTGTGGTCTTGGATGGCAAATCTTAAGAACTTTTGAGAGGCTGGATGGATTAGGACGTGGTAGTAAGCATCCTGTAGATCTACTGAATACATCAGAGCATCTCTCTCTATTAAATGAATCAGGGATTTTAGGGATTCCATTCTGAATTTCCAATATATTATGAATTTGTTCAGGGCCTTTAGATTTATAATGGTCCGGAATGAGCCTTCTTTCTTTTCTACCAGGAAAAGATTTGAATAGAACCCCTGTCCTAGCTGTGTTGATGGAACCTGTACTACCACGCTCATTTCCAGAAGGCTCTGAATTCCCTGGAGAATCTTTATGCGTACATTGGAGGAGCTCGGGTTGTTATCAATGAAGCGGTCTGGGGGAGATGAAGAAAGTTCGATTCGGTATCCGAATTTTATGATGTCCCGTACCCAAGGGTTCGGGGTAATGGACTCCCAAGGAGCCCAAAAATTCTTCAATATCCCCCCGACTCTGGCGTCATTGGTTATCCGAGGATTTGTTTTGGGAGGAGGAAGGAGTACTTCTACTCTTGCCCCCTTTAGGGTAGCTCCATCATCCTGACTTCCCCTTATCCCTATAAGATTTGTTCTGACTGGTGGGGGCACGAAAGGGATATTTTCTTTTATAGGATCTTTCCTCTGGAAATCCTTTTTTCTTGTCCGCAGCCTTCTCTAAAGATACGGTCCAGGACAGGGCCGAAGACATACTCTCCTGAGAACGGAATGGAGCATAACTTCATTTTTCAAGTGCTGTCTCCTGACCAGCTTTTCATCCACAGTGCTCCGCGGGCCGCGTTGGAGAGGCCAGCGTCTTTAGCGGCAAATCTGACAGATTCTGCTGAGGCATCTGCATGAATGCCGTGGCGGACTTTAATAAAGGGAGGGACCTTAGGATTTCTTCCCTAGGGGTGTTGTCTTAATGTGAGACTCCAATTCGTTTAGCCACAACCCCATGGATCTGGCCACCGAGGTGGCAGCAATATTCCCTTTTAAATTAAACATGGCGGCTTCCCAAGAGTTTTTCAAAAGGCTATCTGCCTTCCTATCCATGGGGTCGCGTAACTGGGAGGCATCCTCAAAGGGCAAGGCAGTCTTTTTATTGACTTTTGCCACTTGAACATCTATCTTTGGTGTTTCGTTGAAAATTTTGCTTTTGTTAGGGTCAAACAAAAGACAATTCCTGAAGGACCTGGACACCCCCAAGCGCTTTTTGGGATTGAACCATTCATCAAGCACCATATCTCGTATGTTTTCATTGATCGGGAAAACCCTTATTTTTTTTTTTACCCGGAGTCTCGCAAACATCTCATCCTGTACGGAATGGGCTTTTGGGGCTTCTTCTACCCCTATGGTGACCCTTAATAGGTCTGGCATCTCGTCCAAGGAAAAACAAAATCTCCTATCTGATTCGGAAGTCTCAATATCAGAGGATGCTTCCTCTTCCTCCCAGGCTCTAGAAGATGAAGCATTTTCCGCTATCTCCTCTGAATCTGATAAAGAGGGTGATGGTCCCCTCCGTTTTTTAGGTGGAGGCGGGTCCCTGGGTAAGGAAGAAATCTGGGACAGGGAGGATTTCACTTCCTCATATATCATGGATCTCAATTCATCAAAAAAGGAGGGTTGTTCTTCACAAATAACGCTAGAGATACAGTCCTTGCATAATCTCTTGCGGTAGTCGTCCAGAAGTCATTTAAGACAGCACACACACTTAGCGGGCTTCCTGACTTTTTTCTGAGCCTCCTTAGGGACCTGGGAAAAATAACCCCAATCAGCTATGCTGAGCATACACTGGGACAAGAGCCTTAAAGCCCCAAGCCAGAGAGGTGTAGGAAGAGGAACAAGCAACCTGGTACAGTGTCTTTAACAAAGTAGTAACAGGGCCAAAATGCGCTTCCCCACAGGGCAACTTACGGCAGGCGGAACGGAAGGGTCTCCAGAGGAGCGGGTCTCGGTCGACCATGTCGGCACACTCACTCCACACACCACTGGATGTTTGGCACTTGCATGCTGGCACCGAAGCTTTTAAAATGGAGATGCATCCTAACGACATCACTTCCTCTGTCCACCGGAAGTGACATCCGCCACTTACCTGAATCGCTCAGGCGCGCACCCGGCTACAGCCATGGAGGCCCGGCGGGAGATTGCGGCCCAGGAGCAGGCTCACATATCGTAATGGAGCGAGGCCTCCCTCCTTCACCCCTGCCCAGCATTAGTACAAGACCGCAGCAGGGCAGGGGGAACACCCGGTAAGGTGTATCAATACCAGTCATCTTTGCCTCCCCCAGGGAGACTCTCTCTGCCCCTGTCCTCTGTAGGGACAGGAAACACTGGTGTTGGTGGTGGGAGGGCGGATTTAAACCCTCTCTCTGTTCCTGCCCCTACAGAGGTCAGGGGTCAATCTCTCCTAGTGGCCGTCGTGGTGATGAGGTGGAGAGTAGTGTTTACCAAGTGATGGTTTAAATACCTCAGATCTTTTATTAGATGCAATTTTCCTGAAGGTTTGGGAATTAAGAATACTGGGGAATATACCCCTAACCCTACCTGAGAGGGAGGCACCGGCTCCAGGCGGCCAGAGAGAAAAGTTCCTGAATTGAAGTCTCCAAAATGGTCTTCTTTGGTTCTTGAAGGTTCTGAGATGCTATGAACCTGTCTGGAGGGTCCAGAAGAAAAGAAAGCGCATAGCTGTTTTGGATAGTGCTTAGGACTAGGGATGAGCGAACCCGAACTGTATAGTTCGGGTTCGTACCGAATTTTGGGGTGTCCATGACACGGACCCGAACATTTTCGTAAAATCCGGGTTCGGGTTCGGTGTTCGTCGATTTCTTGGCGCTTTTTGAAAGGCTGCAAAGCAGCCAATCAACAAGCGTCATACTACTTGCCCCAAGAGGCCGTCACAGGCATGCCTACTATTGGCATGGCTGTGATTGGCCAGAGCACCACGTGACCCAGCCTCTATTTAAGCTGGAGTCACGTAGCGCTGCACGTCACTCTGCTCTGATCAGCATAGGGAGAGGTTGCAGCCGCGACGTTAGGGCGAGATTAGGCAGTGATTAACTCCTCCAAAGGACTTCATTCAGAGATCGATCTGCAGCTGTGGATGATTGAACTGCTGCTATTGCATTGCTCACTGTTTTTAGGCTGCCCAGGGCATTTTTCAGTCACTTTTTTCTGGGGTGATCGGCGGCCGTTTTGTGTCTTGTGGTGTGCCAGCACAAGCTGCCACAAAGTGCATTTAACCCTCAATGGTGTGGTTGTTTTTTGGCTAAATCTCACATCAGGGTGAAGCTGTCACACCAAGTGCATTTAACCAGCAATAGTCTGTTTATTTTTTGGCCATATACTACATCAGGGGCAAGCTGTCACCAAGTGCATTTAACCCTCAATGGTGTGGTTGTTTTTTGGCTAAATCCTACATCAGGGTGAAGCTGTCACACCAAGTGCATTTAACCAGCAATAGTCTGTTTATTTTTTGGCCATATACTACATCAGGGGCAAGCTGCGCCTGTCACCAAGTGCATTTAACCCTCAGTAGTGTGGTTGGTCAAGCTGTCACACCAAGTACATTTAACCAGCAATAGTGTGGTTATTTTTTGGTCATATCCCAGTCTAATTCTGTCAGTAAACGTATACCTGTCACCCAGCGCCTAAATACTAGGCCTCAAGTTTATATCCAGCTAAATCTGTCATTACTGGTGTGGCTGGTCAAGTTATTTAGTGTCCGTCAAAGCACAGTTTTTGTTCTGGGTTGAAATACAATTCCCAATTTAGCAATTTCCTAATTTAGTGGTTTCTGCTGTATCAGAGCTATTTTAAATCTATCCCTAAAAGGGTATATAAGATTCAAGGTGCACATAGGGTCATTCTGAATAACTTCACACACATGCTACTGTGCATTTCCAAGTCTAATTCTGTCAGTAAACCTATACCTGTCACCCAGCGCCTAAATACTAGGCCTCAAATTTATATCCAGCTAAATCTGTCGTTACTGCTGTACTGTTGTGGCTGGTCAAGTTATTTAGTGTCCGTCAAAGCACAGTTTTTGTTCTGGGTTGAAATACAATTCCCAATTTAGCAATTTCCTAATTTAGTGGTTTCTGCTGTATCAGGCCTACTTTAAATCTATCCCTAAAAGGGTATATCAGATTTAAGGTGCACATAGGGTCTTTCTGAATAACTTCACACACACGCTACTGTGCATTTCCAAGTCTAATTCTGTCAGTAAACCTATACCTGTCACCCAGCGCCTAAATACTAGGCCTCAAATTTATATCCAGCTAAATCTGTCGTTACTGCTGTACTGTTGTGGCTGGTCAAGTTATTTAGTGTCCGTCAAAGCACAGTTTTTGTTCTGGGTTGAAATACAATTCCCAATTTAGCAATTTCCTAATTTAGTGGTTTCTGCTGTATCAGGCCTATTTTAAATCTATCCCTAAAAGGGTATATCAGATTTAAGGTGCACATAGGGTCTTTCTGAATAACTTCACACACACGCTACTGTGCATTTCCAAGTCTAATTCTGTCAGTAAACCTATACCTGTCACCCAGCGCCTAAATACTAGGCCTTAAATTTATATCCAGCTAAATCTGTCGTTACTGCTGTACTGTTGTGGCTGGTCAAGTTATTTAGTGTCCGTCAAAGCACAGTTTTTGTTCTGGGTTGAAATACAATTCCCAATTTAGCAATTTCCTTATTTAGTGGTTTCTGCTGCATCAGAGCTATTTTAAATCTATCCCTAAAAGGGTATATCAGATTCTAGGTGCACATAGGGTCATTCTGAATAACTGCACACACACGCTACTGTGCATTTCCAAGTCTAATTCTGTCAGTAAACCTATACCTGTCACCCAGCGCCTAAATAATAGGCCTCAAATTTATAGTCAGCTAAATCTGTCGTTACTGGTGTGGCTGGTCAAGTTATTTAGTGTCCGTCAAAGCACAGTTTTTGTTCTGGGTTGAAATACAATTCCCAATTTAGCAATTTCCTAATTTAGTGGTATCTGCTGTATCAGAGCTATTTTAAATATATCCCTAAAAGGGTATATCAGATTCAAGGTGCACATAGGGTCATTCTGAATAACTTCACACACACGCTACTGTGCATTTCCAAGTCTAATTCTGTCAGTAAACCTATACCTGTCACCCAGCGCCTAAATACTAGGCCTCAAATTTATATTCAGCTAAATCTGTCATTACTGCTGTGCCTGTATTAGTGTAATACGGTACTTAAATAGATAGCCAGATAGTGTTAGGTGTCTGTAAAAAAAGGCCTGAATTTGAATCCAATACATTGGGCCAAATAATATTTTTGTTGTTGTGGTGATAAAAAACAATGAGGAAAACATCTAGTAAAGGACGCGGACGCGGACATGGTCGTGGTGGTGTTAGTGGACCCTCTGGTGCTGGGAGAGGACGTGGCCGTTCTGCCACAGCCACACGTCCTAGTGTACCAACTACCTCAGGTCCCAGTAGCCGCCATAATTTACAGCGATATTTGGTGGGGCCCAATGCCGTTCTAAGGATGGTAAGGTCTGAGCAGGTACAGGCATTAGTCAATTGGGTAGCCGACAGTGGATCCAGCACGTTCACATTATCTCCCACCCAGTCTTCTGCAGAAAGCGCACAGATGGTGCCTGAAAACCAAGCCCATCAGTCTGTCACATCACTCCCATGCATACCAGGGAAACTGTCTGAGCCTCAAGTTATGCAGCAGTCTCTTATGCTGTTTGAAGACTCTGCTGGCAGGGTTTCCCAAGGGCATCCACCCAGCCCTTCCCCAGCGGCGGAAGACATAGAATGCACTGACGCACAACCACTTATGTTTCCTGATGATGAGGACATGGGAATACCACCTCAGCATGTCTCTGATGATGATGAAACACAGGTGCCAACTGCTGCGTCTTTCTGCAGTGTGCAGACTGAACAGGAGGTCAGGGATCAAGACTGGGTGGAAGGCGATGCAGGGGACGATGAGGTCCTAGACCCCACATGGAATGAAGGTCGTGCCCCTGACTTTCACAGTTTGGAGGAAGAGGCAGTGGTGAGACCGAGCCAACAGCGTAGCAAAAGAGGGAGCAGTGGGCAAAAGCAGAACACCCGCCGCCAAGAGACTCCGCCTGCTACTGACCGCCGCCATCTGGAACCGAGCACCACAAAGGCAGCTTCAAGGAGTTCCCTGGCATGGTACTTCTTCAAACAATGTGCTGACGACAAGACCCGAGTGGTTTGCACACTGTGCCATCAGAGCCTGAAGCGAGGCATTAATGTTCTGAACCTTAGCACAACCTGCATGACCAGGCACCTGCATGCAAAGCATGAACTGCAGTGGGGTAAACACCTTAAAACCAAGGAACTCACTCAGGCTCCCCCTCGTACCTCTTCTGCTGCTGCCGCCTCGGCCTCTTCTGCTGCTGCCGCCTCGGCCTCTTCTGCTGCTGCCGTCTCGGCCTCTTCCTCCGCCTCTGGAGGAACGTTGGCACCTGCCACCCAGCAAACAGGGGATGTACCACCAACACCACCACCACCTCCGTCACAAAGCATCTCAACCATGTCACACGGCAGCGTTCAGCTCTCCATCTCACAAACATTTGAGAGAAAGCGTAAATTCCCACCTAGCCACCCTCGATCCCTGGCCCTGAATGCCAGCATTTCTAAAGTACTGGCCTATGAAATGCTGTCATTTAGGCTGGTGGACACAGACAGCTTCAAACAACTCATGTCGCTTGCTGTCCCACAGTATGTTGTTCCCAGCCGCCACTTCTTCTCCAAGAGAGCCGTGCCTTCCCTGCACAACCAAGTATCCGATAAAATCAAGCAAGGTCCACCTAACCACAGACACGTGGACCAGTAAGCACGGCCAGGGACGCTATATCTCCCTAACTGCACACTGGGTAACTGTAGTGGCAGCTGGGCCACAGGCGGAGAGCTGTTTGGCGCACGTCCTTCCGCCGCTAAGGATCACAGGTCAACATTCTTTGCCTCCTGTTGCCACCTCCTCCTACTCGGCTTCCTCCTCCTCTTCTTCCACCTGCTCATCCAGTCAGCCACACACCTTCATCACCAACTTCAGCACAGCCCGGGGTAAACGTCAGCAGGCCATTCTGAAACTCATATGTTTGGGGGACAGGCCCCACACCGCACAGGAGTTGTGGCGGGGTATAGAACAACAGACCGACGAGTGGTTGCTGCTGGTGAGCCTCAAGCCCGGCCTGGTGGTGTGCGATAATGGGCGAAATCTCGTTGCAACTCTGGGACTAGCCGGTTTGACGCACATCCCTTGCTTGGCGCATGTGCTGAATTTGGTGTTGCAGAAGTTCATTCACAACTACCCCGACATGTCAGAGCTGCTGCATAAAGTGCTGGAGCTTCCGGCGTTCACATCCTGCTGCTGCTCGCCTGTCTGCGCTACAGCGTAACTTCAGCCTTCCCGCTCACCGCATCATATGCGATGTGCCCACCAGGTGGAACTCAACCTTGCGCATGCTGGACAGACTGTGCGAGCAGCAGCAGGCCATAGTGGAGTTTCAGCTGCAGCACTCACAGGTCAGTCGCACTACGGAACAGCACCACTTCACCACCAATGACTGGGCCTCCATGCGAGACCTGTGTGCCCTGTTGCGCTGTTTCGAGTACTCCACCAACATGGCCAGTGGCGATGATGCCGTTATCAGCGTTACAATACCACTTCTATGTCTCCTTGAGAAAACACTTAGGGCGATGATGGAAGAGGAGGTGGCCCAGGAGGAGGAGGAGGAAGAGGGGTCATTTTTAGCACTTTCAGGCCAGTCTCTTTGAAGTGACTCAGAGGGAGGTTTTTTGCAACAGCAGAGGCCAGGTACAAATGTGGCCAGCCAGGGCCCACTACTGGAGGACGAGGAGGACGAGGATGAGGAGGAGGTGGAGGAGGATGAGGATGAAGCATGGTCACAGCGGGGTGGCACCCAACGCAGCTCGGGCCCATCACTGGTGCGTGGCTGGGAGGAAAGGCAGGACGATGACGATACGCCTCCCACAGAGGACAGCTTGTCCTTACCCCTGGGCAGCCTGGCACACATGAGCGACTACATGCTGCAGTGCCTGCGCAACGACAGCAGAGTTGCCCACATTTTAACCTGTGCGGACTACTGGGTTGCCACCCTGCTGGATCCACGCTACAAAGACAATGTGCCCACCTTACTTCCTGCACTGGAGCGTGATAGGAAGATGCGCGAGTACAAGCGCACGTTGGTAGACGCGCTACTGAGAGCATACCCAAATATCACAGGGGAACAAGTGGAAGCCCAAGGCCAAGGCAGATGAGGAGCAAGAGGTCGCCAAGGCAGCTGTGTCAAGGCCAGCTCCTCTGAGGGCAGGGTTAGCATGGCAGAGATGTGGAAAAGTTTTGTCAACACGCCACAGTTAACTGCACCACCACCTGATACGCAACGTGTTAGCAGAAGGGAACATTTCACTAACATGGTGGAACAGTACGTGTGCACACCCCTCCACGTACTGACTGATGGTTCGGCCCCATTCAACTTCTGGGTCTCTAAATTGTCCACGTGGCCAGAGCTAGCCTTTTATGCCTTGGAGGTGCTGGCCTGCCCGGCGGCCAGCGTTTTGTCTGAACGTCTATTCAGCACGGCAGGGGGCGTCATTACGTGCAAACGCAGCCGCCTGTCTACAGCCAATGTGGACAAGCTGACGTTCATAAAAATGAACCAGGCATGGATCCCACACGACCTGTCCGTCCCTTGTCCAGATTAGACATTAACTACCTGCCCTTAAACATATATTATTGTACTCCAGGGCACTTCCTCATTCAATCCTATTTTTATTTTCATTTTACCATTATATTGCGAGGCTACCCAAAGTTGAATGAACCTCTCCTCTGTCTGGGTGCCGGGGCCTAAATATATGCCAATGGACTGTTCCAATGTTGGATGACGTGAAGCCTAATTCTCTGCTATGACATGCAGACTGATTCTCTGCTGACATGAAGCCAGATTCTCTGTTACGGGACCTCTCTCCTCTGCCTGGGTGCTGGGCCTAAATATATGACAATGGACTGTTGCAATGGTGGCTGACGTGAAGCCTGATTCTCTGCTTTGACATGCAGACTGATTCTCTGCTGACATGAAGCCAGATCCTCTGTCATGGGACCTCTCTCCTCTGCCTGGGTGCTGGGCCTAAATATATGACAATGGACTGTTCCAGTGGTGGGTGACGTGAAGCCAGATTCTCTGCTATGGGACCTCTCTCCAATTGATATTGGTTAATTTTTATTTATTTTATTTTTATTTTTATTTATTTCCCTATCCACATTTGTTTGCAGGGGATTTACCTACATGTTGCTGCCTTTTGCAGCCCTCTAGCCCTTTCCTGGGCTGTTTTACAGCCTTTTTAGTGCCGAAAGGTTCGGGTCCCCATTGACTTCATTGGGGTTCGGCTTCGGGAAGAAGTTCGGATCGGGTTCGGATCCCAAACCCGAACATTTCCGGGAAGTTCGGCCAAACTTCTCGAACCCGAACATCCAGGTGTCCGCTCAACTCTACTTAGGACCCAAGGGTCTTTTATTTTTTGTACCCACACCCAAAAAACAAAGACAGACAAACGCCTACTGGAGTATCTTGATTGTCAAAACTGTTGCTTCCTGTTAGGCCTAGGGCCCCCTGAAATGCCACCTCTTCTAGAGGGACCACCCCCTCTCCCGCTACCAGAAGCCCAAGAAAATCTTGCTCTAGGGGGAGATCTATCTCTGTTCGAGAAATTCCTATGGGGTGGTCTAGAAGTTTGCGGTAAAGATTTACCATTTTTGTTTCATCATTCTAGCATTAAAGTGTCCAATTCTGGACCAAATAGCCTTCCGGGGGAGTAACGTAAGTTACACAAATGATATTTTGAAGGGTTATCCCCAGACCAGGGGCGCAACCACAATGCTCTTCTCCTCGCGGTAGATTTGCTGAGTTACATAAGTAGTCAATCTCGCCATATTTATATTTTTAAATGAGGACAGAATATCATCTTTCTGAACCCCTACATCTATGTCTTCTTGCACCTTGTTAAGCCGCCTTCTCAAGGAGCGCAAAACTTCACAAGAGGCAATAGATACAGCAGACTGACTTGCTGCTGCCACATATGATCTTTTGAGGGCAATTCTCTTGTCCATTGGATCTTTAAGGCTCGAGCCATCCTAGGTTGGAACTAAAGTTCTTTTAGAGATTTCTGCTATAGGTGTATCCACCTTTGGTGGAGAAACCCAGTCCTTAGACTGGGATTCCTCCAAGGAGTACATCAGTTTAAATGGAGATTACAGGAGCCTTTTCCAGCTTTTTCCACTCCGTCTGCATTAAGGCGGAGTTCAAGCCATCTATTTTGAAGGCCCTTGGCCCTCTACCATCTGGCAGAGCTTTTCCCTGGTCCCCAGGCTGGCCCTCGGCCTGCACAAGCTTAAACAATTTTTGTGCTTTCTCCGCAGGAAAATAAATCTTCCCTTTATCAAAGCCATCCTCATCAGAAGATGTCTCTTTTGAAGAAGCATTTCTTTCATCTATTATAGCAACATCCTCGTCCATAGAGGAAGATACACCCTTCCGTGGGGTAGAAAGTACCCTTCAGTTCTTTAATAGACCCCTCTACAAAGTCTTTATTATTTTTTTTTTGTTCATGATAATGCAACTGTTTTGACTTACACTGAATGTCAATGGGAGGCGGACCCGTTTTCAATTGCACCATATTGTGTCAGTGAAAACGGATCCATCAACATTGACTTACATTGTAAGTCAGGATGGATCCGTTTGGCTCAGTTTCATCAGACGGACACCAAAACGCTGCAAGCAGCGTTTTGGTGTCTGCCTCCAGAGCGGAATGGAGGCTGAACGGAGGCAAACTGATGCATTCTGAACGGCCTTAGGGCTCTTTCACACCTGCGTTATTGTCTTCCGGCATAAAGTTCCGTCATCGGGGCTCTATGCCGGAAGAATCCTGATCAGGATTATCCTAATGCATTCTGAATGGAGTGAAATCCGTTCAGGATGCATCAGGATGTCTTCAGTTCCGGAACGGAACGTTTTTTGGCCGGAGAAAATACCGCAGCATGCTGCGCTTTTTGCTCCACCCCAAAAAACGGAAGACTTGCCGCAAGGCCGGATCCGGAATGAATGCCCATTGAAAGGCATTGATCCGGATCCGGACTTAAGCTAAACGTCGTTTCAGCGCATTGCCGGATCCGACGTTTAGCTTTTTTAGAGTGGGTTCCATGGCTGCCAGGACGCTAAAGTCCTGGCAGCCATGGTAAAGTGTAGCGGGGGAGCAGCATACTTACCATCCGTGCGGCTACCAGGGCGCTCCAGAGTGACGTCACGGCGCCCCAGGCGCATAGATGACGTGATTGCATGGCACGTCATCCATGTGCATGGGGCGCTCTGACGTCACTCTGGAGCCCCCCGGGAGCCGCACGGATGGTAAGTATACCGCTCCCCCGCTCCCCGCTCCTACTATGGCAACCAGGACTTTAATAGCGTCCTGGGTGCCATAGTAACACTGAAAGCATTTTGAAGACGGATCCGTCTTCAAATGCTTTCAGTACACTTGCGTTTTTCCGGATCCGGCGTGTAATTCCGGCAAGTGGAGTACACGCCGGATCCGGACAACGCAAGTGTGAAAGAGGCCTTACCTACAGCAAGCAGCAGGCACATAATATACAGAGACAAAAAGGATACATTGATTGAAGACCGGCCCTCACACGCCCTCTGCAATCAGAGTTCTGCCCGGCCAGCCTGTAAGCATAGCAGTGGATAGGAGACTAGACGGATAGAGATATGACTAGACTAGAGCTGTTCCTGCAGTCTCCTTCTTATCAAAGGAGGAATGTAATATACTTGTCCTGCTCACAGGACGAAAACAAAAAACATTATCGTGCTGCTGACAGACTCTAGGGAATTGGTGTTTCTGCAACAGTATCATGGGTGATCAGGTGTAATTGAGGCGCATGTATAGAGGGAAGGCTGGTTGCACAAAAGTGCTTCTATAGCTCAGGTTGCTTAATAAGTTAATGTGAAAGAAAGGTGTCCTGCTTATGATGGTGGGTACAGTATCAGCAGACTATTCAGTGCCCATGCTTAACTCTGTCCACCACATCAGAATATGACAATGTAAGGCCTCCTGCACACGACCGTATGGCTTTTTCAGTGTCTTGCAGTCTGTTCTTTATGGATCCGTTGTTCCGTTTTTTGTTTCCGTTCCGTTTTTGCATTTTGTTTTTCCGTATGGCATATACAGTATACAGAAATTACATAGAAGAAATTGGGCTGGGCATAAAATTTTCAATAGATGGTTCTTCAAAAACTGAACGGATACAGAAGACATACGGAGTACATTCCGTTTGTGTTCCTTTTTTTAGCTGACCCACAGACTTGAGTGGAGCTGAATGGAGCCACGGAATGTGATTTGCGGGCAATAATAGGACATGTTCTATCTTTCAATGGAACGGAAATACGGAAACTGAATGCATACGGAGTACATTCCTTTTTTTTTCTTTTTTGGGCGGAACCATTGAAATGAATGGTTCCGTATACAGAACGCCAAAAAACTGACCCAAAACGGAAAACAAAAACGTTCATGTGCAGGAGGCCTAAGAAGGTGTTTTGCAGTATCTGACCCTAAAACATTAGCAATAGATGATTTAAGTCCTGTCAATTGTACAGTTGGGCAACTATGGATGGACTTGTTTTTCTTGCATATCACGCAGATTCTTGACCAAATCATTGTTAATTTTTTTTTTGCAGTGTAGCAAGGCACAATATCTCGCTGAAAGGGGCCACTACCTTTAGGAAATACTGTTGCCAAGTTTATATCAGTTTGTACTTGTACTTTTTCTTTGCGCAAAATGCTGTAACAATATGGCAATGGAAGCACTATATTACCGCAGAGTGCCATATATTTACGGCATAGAAATGGTCGGGTAAGCTAGTGTCAATGTAAAACAGTCAGTTGCAATATGTTGCAGTAGATTTCTTAAATTTCAATAAATAAAAAAAATGCTGTTGTTTCCATATCCACTCATTTATAATTGGCTAAAAAAAATCATGTTACTTATCCCATGCGGTGAACACAGATAAAAAAAAATAAAAATTATTAAAAACCATTTTGGAAATGCTGTTCTTGTCACCTCACCTCCCCAAAAATGGTATAAAAAGCGATGTAGACCAATATGGTACCAATAAAAACTACAGCCCATCCCACAAAAAACAAGCCCTTGCACAGCTACATTGATGAAAAGAAAAACTTATGAATATTACATATGGGGATGAAAAGAAAAATTTAATATCTTTTAGTTGTTATATCCATATATACACTGTACTGCATGGGGAAGCTCATAAAAAATATAAATAAACACTGACAATATAGCAATTTTTGCCGACCTCAGCTCCTACAAAATGAAACAAACAGCAATCAAAAAGCCAAATGTAAAAATTGTACCAATAAAAACTACAGCTAGTCCTGCAAAAAATGACCCATCACATGGCTCAGTCAATAAAAAATAAAAAGTTATGGCTCTTAAGTGATGCTTTTCCTTTTATCACTTGCAAAAAAGGATACATTTGGAGCTAAAGCAATGTACTATTGAAAAAATGTATTTCATATTCACGTTCTAATGTTAATAAATTCCGGGGGGGTCAAAACCATCACTACACACTTAGCTGAATTTCTTGGGGATGTAGTTTCAAAAATTGGGTTATTTCTTGGGGTTTCCACTGTACTGGTACTTCAGGGGCACTGCAGGTTCGACATGGCACCCTAACCCATTCCAGGAAAATTTCGGTTTCGAAAGCCAAATGGCGCTTCTTCACGACTGAGCCCTGCTGTGAGCCTAAACAGCAGGTAACAACCACATATGGGGAAATGGCATAACATTTTTTTTAATTTCTTTTCTGTTCGGTTAACCCTTCCAAACAAAAGATAATAGACAGGAAATATAATCATAAAATTGTAATACTTTATTGATTCATGTAGAATGTGCTCTGCTTTGCTGGTGCCTTAAATTACTGAAGAACAACTGTATCTTAAGTGTTGGATTTATTTACAAATAGGGATATATCTACATTCTAAATACAATTACGGGAATGGGAGAGGGGATTGGAGGGGGTCAGGATCCTTGAGCTAGCTACACCATTCTCTCTCTCAGTCACACATGCCATGGGCTTTTCTCTGTACTCAGAACACTCCTCTCCAGCAGGTCTCAGCGAATCACATTCTTGATTGTAGAGTTCAGGAAGACTTGTCTTGTCCCAGAGGTCACCAAGGTCACCATTGCTCCTACTTGTGAGCTAGGTTAGTGCAGGTAATTACACAAGAAGAAAGTTATATCAAATACCCCTGCTCCCATCCCAGCATGTATGTCCTTGCTGACACAGGTGTGGGCAGTAAATACCAGCAGGGGGTCGGGCTTTTCCCAGGATGTGACAGTCCTGGCAGATCTTCCTTTCATCAGTGTCCTGCCCCAAGAACCCTTTGATGGTCCTCATTTGCATATCCGGCAGACCCAGGCTGATTCAGTTCAAGATATCAAGGAACATCTTTGCATCAAAGCTGTATCATAGATGTCAAATTTATCGGTTCCAACAATTCAAAATGTATACAAGCAGGGGCGTAGCTAAAGGCTCATGGGCCCTGGTGCAAGAGTTAGGCTTGGGCCCCCCTTCCCTCAGTGCTTTGTGTGTCTTCTTATGCAGCACAAGGGTCTTTGGGCCCCCTAAGGCTCCTGGGCCCGGTAGCGACTGCTACCTCTGCACCCCCTATAGCTACGCCCCTGTATACAAGGTCAGTAATAAAAGGAATAGTAATAGCATGCATATATAGATATATGGGGACACACTGGTGGTCAAGACAGTTTTATATAACTGATACCCAATCAATCGGCATGCTGGGCCTAACTTGTTGGTTTTTCTGGTATATTTACCATCTTTGTTATGTTATTTTCACACTATAGTATGCCATTATATGTTGATTTGGGTTTATTTTGCCACCAATTAACAAAACTATTAACTAGTTTCACTTGCGGATATTCAGTCTGTGAAATACATTTCCTGTTACAACAGTATTTCTTGGACTGAACACTGCTCCCGCAACACAAACTATAGAGCCAATGGGAGGATGGTCAGAATGGAGGGATGGGGATCAAGTGGGGGCCCCAGGCTTATGATGCACTTAATCTGCTCCTGACTATATCCAATTAACATCAATGTAAACCTACATACAGGAAGGTATGTAGGTTTACATTGATGTTAATCGGATATAGTCAGATGCATCATAAGTCTGGGGCCCCCACTTGATCCCCCGCCCTCCATTCTGACCATCCTACCATTGGCTCTATAGTTTGTGTTGAGAGCAGCGTTCAGTCCGAGAAATACTGTTGTAACAGGAAATGTATTTCACAGACTGAATATCCGCAAGTGAAACTGACCATTATTGGAGTGCCCAAATGCTACTGTGACACAGCAGCATCCCCCACGGCAGCATTTTTGCTCTTGTAGGCGAACTGCACACATTGGGGAATGCGCACGGTTTTTCCACATGGATTCCACAGCATAGGACAGGTGTATATTACACAGATCTCATGTACATTTTGCAGATTGTTTCCATGCGGAAGCCATGCAGATTTCCAAAGCATGTTCGCAGATTTAGCTGCGGATTTCACCCATTTCAATGAAAGGGTGAGATCGGTGGCAAAATCGCCTCTAATCCGCAGCAAAATCCTAATTTAGACATAGGATAGGCTGCAGAAACTTGCATAATCCTGCGGATCTTATGTCCGTTAATCCGAACTTATGTGCAGGTGGTGTTGTGGTGGCTGTACACAATGCATATTATGCACATTTCTTTCTGCATTGATTTTGTGTATAAAAACTGCATCGTAATACAGTACCAGCAAAGTAAATTAGATTTAACTTTTTTCTTAGGTGTAGAAACTAATATGTTATGTGGATTTTTAAATCTGCAGCATGTTAATTGTTTGTGCAATTCTGCACCTTCTGTAGTGGTTTTCCCCATACACTTCAATAGGATTGTATACGTAAAAACAGTGCAGGCACCCGTGCAGAAAATCCACAAGAAAACTACACTAAAATGCACATAAATCTGCAATATTTATTGCGTTTTTATATATATATATATATATATATATATATATACTATAAGGATGCCTGGAAAGTTCACCAGCTGTCCTGTTGCTTCCTTCTGTCTATAGGAGGGAGGGTAGACAGGGTTAAGCTTATCTGTAGTACATCCTGGGATTCAGCAATATGACAGAAAGAAAAATACTATTAGAGTTGAGCAAGCAAAGTTCTTAAAAATTCGATTTGGCTGCTTCGTCACGGATTTTAAAATCTGCAGCATGTCAATTGTTTGTGCAATTCCAACCCCTCTGAAAATATGGTTTTCCCATAGACTTCAATGGGGTTGTTTACTTAAACAAAACAAAAAATACATTTTTTAAAAAAATCTATGCCAAAAACGCAATAAATATTGCAGATTTATGTGCATTTTAGTGTAGTTTTCTTGTGGATTTTCTGCACGGGTACCTGCACTGTATTTACGTATACAATCCTATTGAACTTCAGTTCCATGGAGAGGAGCTGCAGACTAGAAAAAACAATGTACACATACTTCTCCCAAGTAGTTAACTTGCCAGGCAGGAAGGGGGCATCCATCTTCTGGCTGTTGATTTGTCTACCGGGCTGCATGGCCTGGCTAAGAGCATTGCATGCGTCCATCCATAGAGACTGGTATCTATGGAAAGCATCAGTGCTGTTCTGCTCTGGGAGTGACTGGCCTTGCACGAGAAAGCAGCAGGTATAGATACAACTTTTTTTCTGGTCCCTTGTGCAATTTTTTTAATGCTCAAACCAATGGAACAAGTCTTAGTGATTATGAACCTGTCTTAGTTTCACCCCAGCTGGAGTGCCAGAGGTTAGCCATTACTGCAACCAAAGTAATATTAGTGGTACTGAAATTTCCTTGGTTCATCATAAGCTATTCCTGTTTGCAAAAACATTCTACTTGAGCTCCAATCCCTCTTTATCTCTTCCTTCACTATTAAAGGTTCTGTGCAGCTTTGGGGCATTGTTTAACTTGAAAGTCAAGCAGGCTAACACAAACATTTAATCTCATCTTCCCCCAGAGCACAGTGAACGTCCTTAAATATGCCCTCCCATTGGTATAAACCTCCTTCTCTGTCAATTACCATGGGGTTTGCATTTTAATCTCTTGAGACACCTTGTACTCTGTGAAATACTCCTCTCTCATTACTTGTCCTAGGAAACTCCTGAAAGCGTGGAGCAGATATCACATTGTGGCTGGGTCATCTATATTATAAAAGTCAAAGTCCATTTGTTTGTCCTCTCTAGGCATTCAAACGCCTGAACCGTTTGGCACATAGGTACACCAAATTTGGCACACAGGATTGCTGCAGTGTTGCCTTGTGCAATGCAAAAGCGTATAAATTTCCACCACATGATAACCAATCCCAATGTTATGTTCACATGGTTGTATTAGCATGCTGAAATTAAGGAGCGGAACAAACATCAAATTTCCATGTTTTCCACACATTTTTTTTTTAATGCGTTTTTCTGTTTGAAGTAGCTTTTGGTGTGGATGTTGAAGCAGATTACGATGTGTTTTTTTTGGCCTCCCATTGATGTTAATGGATTTTCCATGTGAAATCTGCACCCAGAATTAATATGTTGCTTTTTTTCTGAGACACAGATCATCAGTCCACATGCAGAAAATGAACACCAGCTTGGATTTTCCATTGAAAACTATAACAGACAAATTGAGAATTTTGGTTCTGAATAGTGTTGAGCGAAATAAGCTTCGGAGGCTACATCTTCATTCAAAACTTCGGATTAATACTGTATGAACATCCGTCTCTGTACAGTATTAAAAATGTATGGGCTCCGATGAGCCACATGACTTTGAATAACTTCAGTAGTGGATTTTCATAGTGGAAAACCACTTTAAAACTTGGAACCGAACACTGCTTTGGTTCCAAGTTAACCACTTCCCATCTGGGCCATTTGCCCCCTTCCTGACCAGGCCTAATTTAGCAAAACTGACATATCTCACTTTATGTGGTAATAACTTTGGAACGCCTTTATTTATCCAAGTCATTCAGAGATTGTTTTCTCGTGACACATTGTACTTCTCTGCTTTTAAAACAGAAAGTGATACCTCATAAAATATTTATTACTTAACATTCCCCATATGTCTACTTTATGTTGGCATCATTTTGGAAATGTCATTTAATTTTTTTAGGACGTTAGAAGGCTTAGAAGTTTAGAAGCAATTCTTTAAATTTTTAAGAAAATTGCCAAAACCCACTTTTTAAGGACCAGTTCAGGTCTGAAGTCACTTTGTGGGGCTTACATAGTGGATACCCCCATAAATGACCCCATTGTAGAAACTACACCCCTCAAGGTATTAAAAACAGATTTTACAAACTTTGTTAACTTTAGGCGTTCCACAAGAATTAAAGGAAAATGGAGATCAAATTTTTAAATTTCACTTTTTGGGCAGATTTTCCATTTTAATCAATTTTTTTCTTTAACACATCGATGGTTAACAGCCAAACAAAACTCAATATTTATTACCCATATTCTGCGGTTTACAGAAACACCCCACATGTGGTCATAAACTGCTGTATGGGCACACGGCAGGGCGCAGAAGAAAAGGAACTCCACATGGTTTTTAGATGCCATGTCCCATTTGAAGCCCCCTGATGCACCCTTACAGTAGAAACTCCCAAGAAGTGACCCCATTTTGGAAACTAGGGGATAAGGTGCCAGTTTTATTAGTACTATTTTTGGGTACATATGATTTTTTGATCATTCATTAAAACACTTTATGGGGCAAGGTGACCCAAAAATTGGTTGTTTTTAGCACAGTTTCTATTTATTTATTTTTACAGCGTTCACCTGAGGGGTTCAGTCAAGTGACATTTTTATAGAGCAGATTGTTACGGACGTGGCGATACCTAATATGTATACTTTTTCTCATTTATTAAAGTTTTACGCAATAATAGCATTTTTGAAACAAAAAAAATATGTTTTAATGTGTCCATGTTCTGAGAGCTATAGTTTTTTTTTATTTTTTGAGAGATTTTCTTATGTAGGGGCTCATTTTTTTGCGGGATGAGGTGACTGTTTTATTGGCACCATTTTGTGGGACATACGCGTTTTTGATGACTTGGTGTTGCACCTTTTGTGATGTAAGGTGACAAAAATTGCTTGTTTTGACACAGTTTTTTTTTTTTTTTTTTACGGTGTTCACCTGAGAGGTTGGCTCATGTGATATTTTTATAGAGCTGGTTTTTACGGACGCGGCAATACCTAATATGTATACTTTTTTTTATTTTTTCTATTTTTAACATTTTTTTTTATTCCTTACTTGGGGACTTTTTTTTTTTATATGTGAAACTTTTTTTTATTTTATTTTTTCAACCCTTTATTTATTTATTTATTTTACACTTTTCGTCCCCCATAAGGTCATACAAGACCTCTGGGGGACATTTACTTCACTTTTTCTTTTTTTTTTCACTGTTGATTTCTCCTGTAACTGGGGCTGACATAGTAGCCCCAGTTACAGGAAAAATACACCCCCCAGAGAGGCTGTACAGCGCAATACAGCGCTGTACAGCCTCAGTGCAGGGCTGATCGAGGTCTGTGAAAGACCTCACACAGCTCCTGCACTCTCTGGTCCCGGCGGTCACATGACCGCCGGGCCGGAACAGGAAGCGCATACACAGCGCTCGGTGCAGCGATCTTGAAGGCAGGGACACCTGGGCACTGTCCCTGCCTTCTCTCTGGGTTGCCCTGCTGTCACTGACAGCGGGCAACCCGATCAGCAGCTGCACGATTAGCGTGCAGCTGCAGTTTCTGAACGGACGTTTTAAAACGTCCATTCAGAAATAGAGATCCACCCATAGGATGTTTATATCCTATGGGCGGACGGAAAGTGGTTATTAGTGGGACCCGAAGCATAGTTCGGTTTGAAGTTTTAAAGTGGTTCTCCACATTAAAAATCAACTACCGAAGTTATTCAACTAAGTCACACGCGTCTTTGCGAATAACTAACTTCGGCTCATCAGAGCCCATGCATTTTAATACTGTACAAAGACAGATCTCCATATCGTTTTAATCTTAAATTTCGATCAAAGCGACTTCTGATGTAGCATCTGAAGCTCGTTTCGCTCAACACTAGTTCTGAAAACACTAACCCTGGGTTCACACTTGAGCGTTTTACAGCGCGTTCCTACGCGCTGTAAAACGCACAACAAGGAGAAACCAATGCTTCCCTATCAGCATGGTTCTCACCTGGGCGTTTTACAGCGCGTACGATCGCGCTGTAAAACGCCCGACGCTCAAACAAGTACCTGACCCTTTTTTTGAGCGTTTGTCGCGCGTTCCCGCACATAGAAATTCGGGAACGCGCGACAATGTGTGAACAGCAATCTCTGTATGCGCGCTTGTAAACGCCCGTACAAGCGCGCATACAGAGCGCTCCTTTCGGAACGCTCAGGTGTGAAAGCAGGGTAAGGCTGGGTTCAGACCTGAGCGTTTTACAGCGCATTCCTACGCGCTGTAAAACGCTCAACAGGCAAGAACCAATGATTCCCTAGGGGAATGGTTCTCACCTGAGCGTTTTACAGCACGTACTATCGCACTGTAAAACGTCAACAAGAGCTTCTTTGGGGCGTCTTGTCGCGTGTTCCAGTACATAGACTTCAGCGGGAACGCGCGACAATGGGCGTTCGCTTGTCTCTGTATGCCCAATTGCAAAGGCCCGTACAATCGCGCATACAGAGCGTACGTTCAGTACGCTCAGGTCTGAATCCAGCGTTAACTTCTGTGGAAAATGACCTAAGGGTATGTTCACATGGTTGTATCAGAATGCAAAAACTTAGGTATAGAATCTGCATCAAAATAGTACACATTTTGTGTGCTGTTTTTTATTCAATTTTCCAATTTGTTTGGTTTGTAGTGCCTGATTTTTAGATCTTTTATTGATTTCTGGGGAGGTTCCCACACAGAATAAGCACCAAGAATGAATGAAAAAAATATATAATTCTATATAAACTACAGGGCAGATTTCCAATTGTAAACAATAGGATGTGATATGAGAGTGGACTTAGGTGTCAAATGTGCCAAAACCTACATGGAAAATCTGTTGCGTGAACACAGTTTAAATAGACTATACCAAATTACTGTATTTTTGTTCTTTTACAGTCAGTATTTGATACTAATACTTATTTTATAATCTTTTTTAAGGGTCTGCAGGTAGCCCAAAAGGAAGCGCAGATCAGAATGTTGGAAGCTCGAATTCGACAGACTGACACGACTGTTTTTTCACACAGTCAAATGCTGCTGGAGAAATCTGAATGCCACTCCATGCAAAATGGTGAGATCACAAATGAATGTCTATTCTCTAGGCCAGTGTTTCCCAACCAGTGTGCCTCCAGGTGTTGCAAAACTACAACTCCCACATGCCTGCACAGCCAAAGGCTGTCCGGGCATGCTGGGAGTTGTAGTTTTGCAACAGCTAGAGGCACGCTGGTTGGGAAACACTGCTCTAGGCAATAATCTGGGCTTGTTATTGAAAATGTTTTACCAAAAGAAGATTTATCATTTATCCACTGCTGTGGGTCAGTGCAGTTTTTGAAGCCAAAATCAGGAGTCGATCATAAAAAGGTAGATGCAACTTTAATTTTTTTATTTTTTATTTCACTCCAGCTTGGTGAGGTGGGATAGGGAAATGCATACTAGTGCTTATAAACGTCCCACATTATATCAATTCACCTGAATGGGGATTCAAGTGCTAGTTGTCACCAAATCAACCCTATTCAGATCAATGGAACTGACTTTCAATCTCAGAAATTTTCTGCAACAAAATCTGCTGCATCTGTGAAGGCACCCTAAGGCGACTTGCACACTTTGCGGAATACGTGCGTTTTTTCCACATGGATTTACTTTCGGAAAAAATGTAGTGTATTACAGTACCAGTAGAGCGTATGAAATGACACAAATTTAATGTATTCTTTGTGGATTTTTTGTGTACTCTGTGGATTTCTACAGGTATTAAAAAAAATGGTGGCAAGTGCACTGCTGGGCGGACCACAAAATGTATACAGTTGTGTGCATGAGGCCTTACATATACAACATAACATGATCTGTCGCTTTCTCTGTGCTTCCCAGTTAATTATTCCCAGGACATGTAAGTCACAATGACCTCCCTTCAGGGAGTGGCATATTTTACATAGTAACATAGTACATAAGGTTTTAAAAAAACATATTTGTCCATCCAGTTCGGCCTGTCATCCTGCAAGTTGATCCAGAGGAAGGCAAAAAAAAACAAAACTGTGAGGTAGAAGCCAATTTTCCCCACTTTAGGGGAATAAAAAATTGCTTCCCAACTCCAATCAGGCAATCACAATAACTCCCTGGATCAACGACCCCTCTCTAGTATCTATAGCCTGTAATATTATTACGCTCCAGAAATACATCCAGGCCCCTCTTGAATTCCTTTATTGTACTCACCATCACTACCTCCTCAGGCAGAGCGTTCCATAGTCTCACTGCTCTTACCGTAAAGAATCCTCTTCTATGTTTGTGTACAAACCTTCTTTCCTCCAGATACAGAGGATTTTCCCTTGTCACAGTCCTGGGGATAAATAGATAATGGGATAGCTTTCTGTACTGACCCCTGATATATTTATACATAGTAATTAGATCTCCCCTCAGTCGTCTTTTTTCTAAAGTGAATAACCCTAATTTTGATAATCTTTCAGGGCACTGTAGTTCCCCATTCCAGTTATTACTTTAGTTGCCCTCCTCTGGACCCTCTCCAGCTCTGCTATGTCTGCCTTGTTTACAGGAGCCCAGAACTGTACACAGTACTCCATGTGTGGTCTGACTAGCGATGTGTAAAGTGGTAGGACTATGTTCTTATCACGGGCATCTATGCCCCTTATGATGCAACCCATTATCTTATTGGCCTTGGCAGCAGCTGCTTGACACTGGTTCTTGCAGCTTAGTTTGCAGTTTATAAAAATTCCTAGATCCTTTTCCATGTCAGTGTTACTGAGTGTTTTACCATTTAGTATGTACGGGTAACTTGCATTATTCCTCCCCATGTGCATAACCTTACATTTGTCAGTGTTAAACCTCATCTGCCACTTATCTGCCCAAGCCTCCAATCTATCCAGATCCCTCTGTAGTAGTATATTGTCCTCTTCAGTGTTAATTACTTTACACAGTTTAGTCTCATCGGCAAAAATTGATACTTTACTATGCAAGCCTTCTACAAGATCATTAATAAATATATTGAAGAGAATAGGGCCCAATACTGACCCCTGAGGTACCCCACTAGTTACAGTGACCCATTCAGAGTGTGTATTGTTAATAACCATGCTCTATTTTCTATCATTGAACCAGTTACTTACCCACATACAGACGCTTTCTCCCAGTCCGAGCATTCTCATTTTATATTTGAATCATATTATGCACGTGGAGGACATGAAAGCACCCAAACCAGAGTCTTACTATACTTTTAAGACTATGTACACCTTTGGGGGCATTTTTTTAAAATTATTACATTATACTTATTCTGAGATAAAAATATTTTTTTTCAATTGGTCTTTATTAACAATATGGAATCCTTTTTCTGTACAGAGCTGACATGCTCTACTAGCTGCCTGTGAATTTTTTGTCTTCAGTCATCTGAGGAGCAAACAGACTCCTCATCTCTTCTCTCTGTCATTCTAAACACTATCAAAGCTCAATTCTTATCATATTGATAGTAATGTGGCTTAAATACGCGTTTATGCCCTCTTAGTAGTTTAGAAATAAGGGTAATTAGATGATGCAAAAAATCTATTTTTTTGCGATGCAGACAGCTGCCGCTCAAATTGCAGTCCCCAATGCATGGAACAGCCGGCTGCATGAGGCCTAAGGTTGTGTGTATCCTCTATCACGGCCAGAAACACTGACCATGTTCAAAAACATAAAAGAAAACCTTGAGAGAGGGTTTAGTCGCGAATTATCATCCCCAGTCAATGCTGGATTCTTCTTTGTAAAAAAAAAAAAAAGTGGGTCACTCTGTCCTTGCATTGATTATTGTGGACTGAATACGATAATCCCTTGCAATTGATTCCTGAGCTTGACAGACTTCGGGGTGCCAGAATCTTTTCTAAATCTGCGAGGGGCTCTGAGAGGGAAACGGGTGGAAACAAGTGCGGATGCAATGCGATTTTCACACATGCTTGCTAGGAGATGATGTTAGTAAATTGATAAAAGTTAATTTACTGTATTATTTTCCCTTATAACATGGTTATAAAGGACAATAATAGCATTCTTAATACAAAATGCTTACTAAAATGTTGATTATGGGGTTAAAAAATAAAAACAATTAACTCACCTAATCCACTTGATCACGCAGCCAGCATAGTCTTCTTTCTTCTTCTTTCAGGACCTGCAAAAGGACCTTTGATTACATAATTGCGCCCACCATGTGGTGAGCATGGTGACGTCAGCACAGGTCCTGCTGAATAAAGATAGAAGGATCTTCTATCTTCATTCAGCAGGACCTGCACTGATGTCATCAAAGGTCCTTTTGCATGTCCACAAAGAAGAAGAAAGAAGAGGATGCCGGCTGCGCGATCAAGTGGATGAAGTGAGTTAATTATTTTTATTTTTTAACCCCTTTAACCCCATTTTTTTATCATGCGTGTGCAAAACGCATTGAACCCGAGCGATAAAATCTGAGCAACGCAACGCAATTTCAGTCAAAACTTATTGAAATTGTGTGCTCACAATTGTGTTTCCTGCAATATACCTGGGACGCATCCGGAGCAAATCCGGGAAGCACGTCCGAAAGAGGTCTAATGCGTTTCTGGACACAGTACCTTTTTGGTCAATATACATATAACACATTATAACACACGATTGATTAAAGCAAGGTGTTTAGCTAAAACCCCCTTTGTTTACGTCAGTAAAAAGGCATATTAGTGGTCACTAAGTGGTTAATAAGTATAGATAAAGTGTATATTTTAATTAATAACTAAAAAGGAAAATAAACTGCAAAAATAAACATTAATTTTCACAGGAGAAATTTAGACTTCAGAGCGAGGACGCTGCGTTGGAGGCCCGCACCCTGGTTGCTACAGTAGGTAGCAGCAGATTCTATCCATCTGCTGATTGATGAATTGCAATGTTCAGAGCGATGTGACACATGAGGTGCCTGTGCTGATTACTGCATGGGATGAGCTGAAGCCCGAAGGAGTAGGCTAGCCGAGACAGCAAAGTTGCTGCTCACTGGGTAAGCTCATGGGCAATAGGGAGCAATCAAGCAAATTGGTTATCTTAAGAAGGAAGGAAAAACAAAGGGGGAGATCATTTATATTGAGTGTTAATCTCCAGCTTCGGCGCGACTACTTTGGGAGAGATGTTCTGCTAAGCCACACCCCCTGGTGACATGACTGCATCCTTAGCAACAAGATGCAATGATCTTTCTCCCTGAGGGTGTGCTGGAGGAGACTAACAGTGGGATGACTACTCAGCTTCTCTATTTCTGTGTTCTAGTTTTCTGACTAATGGAGCGCTGAGTCCTGACATATCAGGTTCTGATCCTAGGACTCAGTGCTCTATTTAAATCCCTTCCTGGCCATATACCAGTGCCAGTGATAGTCTTGTTTGGGCTCACTCGCTAGATTACTGGTTTTTGGATTCATTTGTTTTTGTTAGTGCTTTTGACCTCAGCTTGTCTTGTGACCACGCTGTCTTGTGTGATTTATACTGTGCATCCCGTCTGGTATTTGATCTCGGCTTGTCTTTTGACTACTTTCAGTGTCTAATTTTTAATTTTTTTGTTATCAGCTCTATCACTGGTTGAAACTAAGGTTGAGCTTCCTGACCACTTTTCTGGTGACCATAAAAAAAAATTGTAAACTTCCGTGATAGCTGTAAAGTTTTATTTTCGCCTTAGGCCACACTCATTGGGTATGGAAGCTCAGAGGGTGTGCATCATTATGTCCCTGCTTCAGGGGGACTTTCAGGACTGGGCATTTTCACTATCGCCCAACTCTCATGAACTACTGCCTACAAGCCATTTAAAGCTGGGGAGAGGATGGCTGTAGGACAAGAGAACACAATTGATTGCTCCATGTTATCAGCCATTTAAGGCCATAGAGAGGAAGACTGTAGGACAGGATAATACAATCTATTACTCACTGTTATCAGCCATTTTTATGCCAGGGAGTAGACTGTAGGAAAGTAGAATACAATATATTGCTCCATATTATGAAGCATTTCAGAGAGGAAGACTGTAGGACAGGAGAATACAATTTATTGCTCCCTGTTATCAGCCATTTCTGGCCGGGGAGAGGAAGACTGTAGGACAGGAGAATACAATCTGTTGTTATCAGATATTTGAGGTCAGGGAGAGGATCTATTGCTCCCTGTTATCATCCATTTCAGTATTTGAGGATGCCTTCCTCAATCGGGCTCTACAGACGCTCTGTCTGCAGTAACTGTACAAAAAGACACATCAGAAATGTGAAAATGTCAGTCTTAGTGGGAGTTCATTAGGGGGAACATGACAAAGTTTACCGAGGATGTAAATGGACAATGAAGCTGATTCAATTTTTTCCCCACAATTTAGTGCTGACTTCCAGGGTGGTGCCAGATGGCTGGGCCATAATCCTATAAAAACGGACAAAGCTCACATATCAGCCACGATACAGAGACATATTAAAAGCATAACTGAGAATCACAATGCACCATACAGAACACATTTCTACAAACCGGATTCCCAAAAAGTTGGGACACTAAACAAATTGTGAATAAAAACTGAATGCAATGATGTGGAGATGGCAAATGTCAATATTTTATTTTTAATAGAACGCAGATGACAGATCAAATGTTTAATCTGAGTAAATGCATCATTTTAAAGGAAAAATACGTTGATTCAAATTTTCACGGTGTCAACAAATCCCCCAAAAGTTGGGACAAGTAGCAATAAGAGGCTGGAAAAAGTAAATTTGAGAATAACGAAGAGCTGGAAGACCAATTAACACTAATTAGGTCGGGGCGGAGCTAGCGCCTGAGGAAGATGGTGGTGTGTGTCTGAGCTCCGTCTGACTAGCATTGCTTTATCGCAGCCTACGCCAGCTAAACTGACCAGATCATGGTAAAAATCGGTAACCCGAGACAAGGGGATACCCAGCAGCACCAGAGGCCACCCGTTACCTCGGGGGATATGGATAGATTCATTAAAAAAGCGGCGGCAATACACGCAGCAAAAGAAACCAAAATGGCGCTGGCGGCTGCTCCTGAGGACGAGTACCCGAACTCAGAGGGCAGAGACAGTGACTCGGAAGAAGCTAGTGGGCGTCAAAATCTTCCTATCTCCAGGAAATACCTGAAATCGGTCCTCACCAAAGCACTGGAACCGCTAGTAAGTGAAGTTTCCTCCATGAGACAGGACATTAAACATATCGGTGGCAGAGTGGAGGAGCTGGAAACTGCTCATAATGCCATGCTGGGTTTCCAGGCGGCTGCATCTACCAGCCTACAAACGGTCCAAAACCACCTGAATTGTGTCTATGCGGCCCTAGAGGACCAAGAAAATCGAGGCCGAAGGAACAACTTAAGGTTCCGAGGCCTGCCCGAATGTATTTTAACCTCAGAAATACCGGAGGCTATGAAGGCCTTATGTGAACAGCTACTAGGCCCCGATTATCCCAGCCCGATCATTGAAAGGGCTCACAGGCCCCTCCGCCCTAAACCGAAGCCAGCCGAGCCGCCTAGAGATATAATCTGCCGATTATTAAACTTCCAGGACAAGGAAGCCATACTGGAATGCGCCAGAAAAAAAATCGGAAATCCTGTTCAGAGACCATCGCATCCATGTATATCAAGACCTGGCTCCGATTACCTTGAAAAAACGCAAGGCACTTAAGCCCTTGACAGAATGGCTCATTCAAAGAAGAATCACCTATAGATGGACTTTCCCTTTTGGCATTTCGTTCCTATACAATGGGAGCAGGATTACAATCAGAACCCATGCTGACCTGGATCAAATGTTTCAACATCTAGAGAATCCTAGCATGGAAATAGAAAACTGGGACCTAATCCAAGATGTTGCCTCCTTGCCTGATGTCCCCAAGCCGCAACCCTTTGAACCCAGGAGGACCCCTAAAGCTCAGCGACAGAGGAAGAAAACCAACCCAATCACACCTAGACGTCTATCCACAGACTCCTTTTGATTCTAATTACGTCTTTTATGTCTGTCATCTCCTAAACCAAATTTCTTCCTTCTAGAAATAACCGAAGAAATGTTCTCAATTTCTCTCATATAAGTATTCTGGTATTCTCCTCATGTATTATCTTTTGATTCTTGCTCTAATGTCCCCCCTCCATCCTTTACATAGTGACAAGTTATAATGAGTTCTGGGGGAGGGATATCCTTAGCCTTCATATTAAAGGGGCTGAGACGACCTATCTTCCTCAACCCCTGACCCCTAGTCTCTTGAAGGCCTCTATTGTTTGGTCGGCAGTACCGGAGTGGGAGGAGTTCTCTTGAGAGCTCCCTACCTCTGGTGCCTGTATAAGGCAACCTTGATAAAGCTCTGCTGTTTTAAGGGTTTATCCATATTCCCCCCCATACTGAGTAATGTATATGCAGATTCATTGCTTATGCCTTGTGTTTTTCTTTTGTTATTTTAGTTATTGTGTTCTCACTGTTATATCGTCACCTGAAGACCTCAGAAGGATGGCTTTGGTATGGGATGCTCATCAAAGGTTAGACCTTTCCACCACACTGAATACAAATATCTTCCACCAAAAACCCCAAATCTACCACTTTTTCATAACCTACAGGAAATCTATCTCTCCTCATATCCCAGATGGATGACCTCAAGATTTTTACAATGCTTCTTACAATGTCAGAGGCTTTAACTCGCTATCTAAAAGGGGTCAGATATTTGGGATGCTGATGAGAGAAGAGGTAAAAGTGGTGTTTCTTCAGGAAACGCACCTGAAACTGGGCCATTTCCCCAACCTTTCACACTCGTACTTCTCCCAATGATATCACAGTGGCTCCAACTCCACAAACTGAAAAGGAGTTAGCATAGGGTTACAGAGGGGAGTTCAGTTCCAGCTTATGGATCAAAGTTTAGATCCGGAAGGGAGGTTTATAATGCTGAAGGGGAAAATTTTCCAACATGTTTATACTTTTGTCAACGTATATGTACCCAATAGGAAACAGATTCCCTCGTTGAAAAATATTTTGGATAAAGTAAGCGATTTCAGGGAAGGAACAGTAGTGATGGGAGGGGACTTTAATCTGGTAATAAATCCCCTATTGGATTCTTCCTCTGGCAAATCTGTACACTCTCAGTCCGCTGTTCGTTCTCTGACTTCAAAGCTCTGGAGAGCCCAACTTATTGATGTTTGGCGCACTTTCCACCCAGACACTAGGGACTTCTCCTTTCACTCAACAGTCCATGGCTCATATCAGCGTCTGGACTACCTCTTTGTTTCCAAGAATCATATACAGTACTGCAAAGACACTAGCATAGACAATATCCTCCTATCCGACCACTCCCCCATATACTTGACCCTTAACCCACCAAAGAAAAACAAAACCCTTCGATCTTGGAGGTTGAATGAACAATTATTAGGAAACACTGACTCCAGATCGAAAATCAAAAAAGTCCTAGAGGACTATTTCCATCTAAACGCCTCCACAGAAATTTCTTCCCAGACCTTATGAGACGCCCATAAGGCAGTAGTTAGAGGACAATGTATTAGTATTGGTGCATATCTCAAGAAAATGAGGAACAAACAAATAGATGAGTTACATGAGAATATCACCAGACTAGAACAAGCACATAAAGTCTCCCTACTCAAGACCCACTTAGAAGAACTAAACGGATATAGGCATTCTCTTAAAGATCTTAATACTCTATCAGCAAAATATTACCTAAACTCACAACACAACATTTTTGCCCACGGGAACAAAGCATCTAGATTTGTGATGAACAGGGTGAGGACGAGGAAATCAAACAACTTTGTCCATAAACTCACTACTGCATCAGGCTCACATGTCTTTGACTCAGATTCAATCGCATCACAGTTTAGAAGTTTTTATGAATCATTATACGACCTAGACACTTCTACTTCCCCTCTCTCCTCCCCTGAACTCTTGTCTTCTATCTCTGCCTATCTAGATAAGATACACCTCCCTACCCTCTCTGAGGAGAACAGAAGTATGTTATCTTCCCCTTCACACCAACAGAATTACTAGAGGTTATACGTAACTCCCCTAAAGGGAAGAGCCTCGGCCCAGATGGCCTACCTATCTCATACTATTCTACATTTCACGATATCCTCATTCCTCATCTTATTCCACTCTTCAACCAAACCCTATCTAATACCCCTTTATCCGGCGACATGACCAAAGCCCATATCGTTTTAATCCCTAAAGAGGGCAAGGACCCAACATTATGCCCTAGCTATAGGCCTATCTCTCTCCTTAACATTGACCTTAAGTTGCTAGCCAAAATGCTGGCAAATCGCTTGGCGTCCATCCTGCCTTCGCTCATTCATAGAGATCAAACTGGCTTTGTTAGGGGAAGAGAGGGCAAAGATAATACAGCCAGAGTCCTCAATATTCTTTTCCATTCCAAGAAGAAGGCCTTGCCCTTAGTCCTTCTCAGCACAGATGCTGAGAAGGCTTTCGATAGGGTCAAGTGGTCCTTTTTGAAGTCGGTCCTTTCCTCACAAAAATTTCCTGCTTCTTTCCTATCAGCTATAGATGCCATGTACTCTAAGGCCTCCGCCTCCATTTCAGTTAACAACACTGTCTCCTCTCCCTTTTTGATTAGTAATGGCACTAGACAGGGATGCCCCCTTTCCCCCCTTCTTTTTGTTTTATCTATGGAACCCCTCTTGCAAATCATCAGATCCGATAGAGACATTAGAGGAATAGATCTGGGGGATCAGGAACACAAGGCGGCGGCATTCGCTGATGACCTGATGATAATGATTAGTAACCCTTCTGTTGCTCTCCCCAAGATCTATCACCACTTAGAAATATTTGGCAAATTCTCCAACTTCAAAGTTAATCATAGTAAATCCCTGATTATACATACAGGCCTCCCGACCTCCCTGGCAAAAAAGCTAGAACAAAAATCTCCCTTTAATTGGTCAAGCCCTCATTTAACATACTTAGGGGTTAAGATTAGTAATGACCCTTCCCAATTGTTTGCCTTAAATTACTTACCCTTATTAAACCATATCTCTACCTCCCTAAAAAATCTTGACTTGCCAATTCTATCTTGGTTCGGTAGAAAAAACTCATTGTTTAGTTCCTTCATATGGAATGGGAAGAAGGCCCGTCTCTCGTATACTACTCTAAACAGACCCAAGGCCCTGGGAGGAATTGCCCTTCCAGATCCGGAATTATATGGAAAAGCTGTCCTGCTGGCTAGAGCAGTGGACTGGTTGAGAATTCCATCTCACAAATCCTGGGTCCAGATTGGCTCTTCCTTTAAAGCTCTTCTATTAGGACATAGGTGCTCTCTTCCCCTTCCCTCGGAAGCAACCCCTCTGATCAGGGCCACTTACAACGCCTGGAAGTGGCTCCAATCCACATACCTCCATACCCCCTTTCCTTCGCCACTTCTCCAAGTGAGCGATATTCTGCGAACTGCCCCTAATGTACTACAAGAGAGTTTGCCCACGCACCTTAGAGACTCTGCTATTAGATTGAGAGATTACTCACCGACAATACTCCTATTTCATTAAATAAATTGAGGGAGACCCTGGCGATTCCTTCCTCTAGCACACTTAATAACCCAGTATACTTCATTAAAACATACTTATCCCAACACGTCTCTCTTGGAGACCTGCTGAGACCATTAACATGGTTCGAGAGTTTGATTGATAGTTCACAAGATCCCAAGAAGATCATATCGCAATTATACAGCAGATTTAGATCCCGTACTTCCAATATTCTGCCTTCTTTCATTGGCCAATGGGAGAAAGATCTAAAACATAAGTTTACAGCTAGAGAAATCGACATCATCCTACAATCTCCACATAAATCATCTAGATGCGTCCATATCCAGGAGAATGGATATAAGATAATGACTAGATGGTACAAGACGCCAGATGTTGTTTCCAGATATTCATTGTCGGGTTGTGATAGATGCTGGAGATGCCTCTCAGACAGAGGCTCCTTTATACATATATGGTGGGAATGCCCCAACCTTTATGGGTCGGTGGGAGAAAATATTTAAAAAAACTAACCATATATGTGGAACTGATCTAGCTCCTTCTCCAGAGACTGCACTCCTGGGCATCTTCCCCTCTGGACATAGGATCTCTAACCGAGATCTTTTTAAACACTTGTTAGCTGCAGCCAGATTTCTCATTCCAAGATTATGGCTCTCAACAGAAACCCCTTCCATTGATCAATGGCTCCTAAAAGTGGATCAAATCCACAGATTCGAGGAAATTTCATCCTGGGAATTGAGAAATTTCCATAATTTCAAGAGGACATGGAAAGACTGGAAGTCGTTCAGGGATATCAATATCTAGCTCTAAACCCATCTTCGGATCTAGGGTCTTTACCCCATTAGAACTGGAGCCCTAAACTCTCCCTACAAAGATACCCTTAATCTGCTGGATACTCCTTACCCCCAATCCTTGAAGTTCACTTGCCTCTAGCACCCATACCAATCCATACCTGTAATCCATACCTGTACACCTAACTAACTGGATCTGACCATAAGATTAGATGCGTCTAGTTTTGTATACTAATAATGAAACTACTGCATTTTTTATGTCAATGTATACCTTGTGACGACACTGTTACTATTTCCTGTTACCTTATTCAGGAGGTTGTATCCTCCAGTTGTACTGTCTAACTGATTTCAATAAAAAAATTAAAAAAACAAAAAAAACCACTAATTAGGTCAATTGGCAACATGATTGGGTATAAAAAGAGCTTCTCAGAGTGGCAGTGTCTCTCAGAAGCGAAGATGGGTAGAGGATCACCAATTCCCACAATGTTGCGCAGAAAGATAGTGGAGCAATATCAGAAAGGTGTTACCCAGCGCAAAATTGCAAAGACTTTGCATCTATCATCATCAACTGTGCATAACATCATCCGAAGATTCAGAGAATCTGGAACAATCTCTGTGCGTAAGGGACAAGGCCGTAAAACCATACTGGATGCCCGTGATCTCCGGGCCCTTAAACGACACTGCACCACAAACAGGAATGCTACTGTAAAGGAAATCACAGAATGGGCTCAGGAATACTTCCAGAAACCATTGTCAGTGAACACAATCCACCGTGCCATCCGCCGTTGCCAGCTGAAACTCTACAGTGCAAAGAAGAAGCCATTTCTAAGCAAGATCCACAAGCTCAGGCATTTTCACTGGGCCAGGGATCATTTAAAATGGAGTGTGGCAAAATGGAAGACTGTTCTGTGGTCAGACGAGTCACGTTTCGAAGTTCTTTTTGGAAATCTGGGACGCCATGTCATCCGGATTAAAGAGGACAAGGACAACCCAAGTTGTTATCAACGCTCAGTTCAGAAGCCTGCATCTCTGATGGTATGAGGTTGCATGAGTGCATGTGGCATGGGCAGCTTGCATGTCTGGAAAGGCACCATCAATGCAGAAACATATATTCAGGTTCTAGAACAACATATGCTCCCATCCAGACGTCATCTGTTTCAGGGAAGACCCTGCATTTTTCAACAAGATAATGACAGACCACATTCTGCATCAATCACAACATCATGGCTGCGTAGGAGAAGGATCCGGGTACTGAAATGGCCAGTCTGCAGTCCAGATCTTTCACCTATAGAGAACATTTGGCGCATCATAAAGAGGAAGGTGCAACAAAGAAGGCCCAAGACTATTGAACAGTTAGAGGCCTGTATTAGACAAGAATGGGAGAGCATTCCTATTTCTAAACTTGAGAAACTGGTCTCCTCGGTCCCCAGACGCCTGTTGAGTGTTGTAAGAAGAAGGGGAGATGCCACACAGTGGTGAAAATGGTCTTGTCCCAACTTTTTGGGGATTTGTTGACACCATGAAATTCTGATTCAACATATTTTTCCCTTAAAATTGGTACATTTTTTTTCAGTTTAAACTTTTGTTCCGTGATTTATGTTCTATTCTGAATAAAATATTAGAAGTTGGCACCTCCACATCATTGCATTCAGTTTTTATTCACGATTTGTATAGTGTCCCAACTTTTTTGGAATCCGGTTTGTAAATTAGATGGTAATCATTGCACAGTCAACCCCAAAGTGCACAACCCTTTTAAAGGAAATGCTCAGAATGCGTCAGTTTGCATCAGTCTCCATTCCGCTTTGGATTCGGACACCAAAACTAGCGTTTTGGTGTCAGTCTGATGAAACTGAGCCAAAAGGATCCATCCTGGCACACAATGTAAGTCAATGGGGACAGATCCGTTTTCACTGACACAATCTGGCACAATAGAAAACTGATCCGTCCTCCATTGACTTTCAATGGTGTTCAAGACGGATCCGTCTTGGCTATGTTAAAGATAATACAAACTGATCCATTCTGAATGGATGTAGACGGTTGTATTATCTGAATGGATCCATCCATGACGGATCCGAACAAAACGTGAGTGTGAAAGTTACTCAATTGAATTCATGTCTGTATGGGGAACAGATTTCTCAAAACACTTAATTTACTACACATACAGTAATTGCAAATACATTCACATGCTACTGTACATTAGCACTGCAGTTTAGTACTGTAGTTAAGATTATGTTACACCAGTTGATTGTCGGGCAGATCAGCCCTGACAGGAGTTGTAGGAACACTTGTTAGCGTTGATCTGGCAGTTGCCAATACTCGTTGGGCGATCACAATCCTTCAGCATGCTTAAAAATCATTGCTTGCCAACGGCAGATTGTCCTGTCTAATCACTATCTGCTGCCGGCAAACAATGAGTTAGTATAGGGATAAGCGATGGCATCAGTGATTGCTCCTCTCCATACTGTGGAGGAGATCGCTGCATGTAATAGCAGCGGTCTACTCTGCTAACTAGTAGGCAATTGGTGGGAAGGAACGCTTTCCTCCCAAAAATCATCTGACTAATCTGCTAGTGTGATACTAGCCTTACTGTTGTGTGGTGCCTTGCCAATTAATTCCATTATCCTTCACACATTTTGCTGATGCTGCATGTTTTGGCTCATTATCTTGCAATAGCCTATGACCATATGGGCGGTAGGTTCTGACATATGGCACAAAATAATCCTTGACAATACTTTCCTGGAAGAAGTCTTTTGTCCATGATACCTAGCATACAGTGAAAAACAAAAGAGGGAAGTTTTTATTATTTTGGTTTCCATTTATACATGTTGAAAACATTAACCAAAATGTAAAGTATAAACCACATTATAGCATAATAGAATACCTTCAAATATGAATAAGGTTCCTGCACACCTACATGAGATGCCACCCCAAGCATGCACTTTCAAAGAATGTTTTGGTTGTGGTTTCAATGCAACTACATTCTTGCAAAGCTTTCTAGTCAATACAAGTTTCATCTGTAAATATGATATCTTCAAAATTTTCTCCACTCTTAATCAATTCACGTGCCTGTTCTACTCTCTTTAGCTTATTCTCATCCCTTATCATGGGACACGTTTAACAAATACAAAAGCAACACAACTATTTATTACAATACTATTAAAATAAATAAAATAAACACACTGCACAATAAACCCACCTTCTCAGGATAAGACCTATGGAAAGCCTTGATGAGACGAGTGGCATTAATGTCCGCCACTGGGACCCACATCCTCTCTTCAGGACCATAACCCTCCCAATGAACAAGGTATTGGAGAGAACCGCGGATAATGCGAGAATCCAAAATTCTAGAGACCTGGAATTCAAGATTACCATCAACAAAAATCGGAGGAGGAGGCAAAGAGAAGGGTACAGTGAAAAACATTATGGATCTTCCAAGTCTGAGGAAGATCAAGACGGAAGGCAACAGGATTGATGACGGACAAGATCTTGTAAGGCCCAATAAACTTAGGACCCAAGTTCCAGGAGGGAACCTTCAGTTTGATATTCTCTGAAGACAACCACACCTGATCACCCACATTCAGGTCCGGACCAGGCACACGTCTCTTATCCTCCACATATCTCTCACTCATCCTCTTCAGATTACCCTGAATCTTTTGCCAAATAAATGACAAAGACGAGGAAAATCTCTCCTCATCTGGTAAACCAGAAGACCCCTCTCCAGAGAATGTCCCAAACTGTAGATGAAAGCAGTATGCACCAAAAAATTGTGACTTATCAGAGGACTCCTGGCGACGGTTATTTAAAGCAAACTCAGCAAGGGACAAAAAAGAATACCAATCCTCCTGATTCTCCGCCACAAAACAGCGCAGATATGTCTCCAGATTCTGATTGACGCGTTCGGTCTGACCATTCGACTGCAGGTGAAGAGCAGAAGAAAATGACAACCGAATCCCCAAGCGAGAATAAACAATGTCTGAAGGAATGCCATGCAATTTAACAATGAGATCAACAAATGCTTGCGCCAACGTATTAGCATTGGGTAACCCAGGAAATGGAATGAAATGCGCCATTTTGCTAAAATGGTCCACTACCACCAGAATCACAGTCTTCCCGAGAAACAAGGCAGGTCCGGAATGAAGTCTATGGACAGATGCGTCCAAGGACGGGAAGGAATGGGTAACGGGAGGACAGAACCCGATGGCCGTGAATGAGGGACCTTGGCACGAGCGCAGGTCTCTCAGGCTGCCATAAAACCCTCAACCGTCTTACGAAGAACCGGCCACCAGAATGTCTGAGCAATGAGATCCACTATGGCTCTACTCCCCGGGTGCCCAGCAAGGACAGTATCGTGGTGCTCCTTAAAAACCTTGTGTCGTAAAGCGAGAGGCCCAAACAACCTCCCAGGAGGACAAAGATCAGGAGCCTCTGCCTGGGCTGCCTGAACCTCTGCCTCCAAATCAGGATAAAGAGCAGAGACGACCACCCCTTCAGCCAAAATGGGACCAGGGTCTTCAAAGTTCCCCCCTCCTGGAAAACAACGTGACAGGGTATCCGCTTTCACATTTTTAACCCCAGGGTGGAACGTGACAACAAAATTAAATCTAGAAAAGAACAAAGACCATCTGGCCTGTCTCGGGTTCAGACGCTTGGCCGATTCCAGGTAGGCCAGATTCTTATGGTCGGTAAACACGGTAATAGGGTGTCTGGCTCCCTCTAACCAATCGCGCCATTCCTCAAAAGCTAATTTGATGGCCAACAACTCCCTATCTCCCACATCGTAATTTCTCTCTGCAGAGGAGAGTTTCTGTCATGGAACCATGAACCAGACGTACAACAAGAGATAAGTGGAAATAAGAAGCTTTATTGAAAATCAAGCTGTAAGGCAAAAGTCCAAACGGATGGCTAAACCGAAGCAGGGTCTTGCGAAGCCAGAGGTCAGGAACCAGAAGGGTAGTCAGACGAAGCCTGGATCAGGAACCAGCAGGGTAGTCAGACGAAGCCTGGATCAGGAACCGGAAGGGTAGTCAGACGAAGCCAGGATCAGGAACCAGAAGCAGCAGCAGTCTTAGAAGCATGTGAACACAGGAGGACCAAGCAAGGAATATATATATGAGCTAGGCAGCCAGCTCCTCCCAGTGGGAAGGAGAAGCCGCAGGGTGGGAGGCTACAAGAAACCCAGAAACCAAGATGGCCGCCAGCACATGTCAAACGAAGGAGAACAGCAAGAAGGTAAGACCATGACAGTTTCCTTGAGAAGAAGGCACACGGTCGCCATTTGGCAGGAGAGGGACCCTGAGATAAGACCGCACCCACAACCACCTCAGAAGCGTCCACCTCAACAATAAAAGGGAGACATCAGGTTGTACCAAAATGGGAGCGGAAGCATACTGTCTTTGATACTAGAAAAGGCCTTAAGCGCATCTACCGACCAGGAGGAAAAATCTACCCCCTTTTTAGTCATATCAGTGAGTGGCTTAACAACAGAGGAATAATTCAAAATGAACTTTCTGTAATAATTGGCAAAACCCAAAAACCACATCAGCGCCTTCTGATTCTCAGGAAGCTCCCAATCAAGCACAGTGCGGACCTTCTCAGAGTCCATGCGAAAACCAGAAGCGGAGAGAAGAAAACAAATAAATTGAATCTCTGGAACTGCAAACACACATTTTTCCAGTTTAGCATACAATTTATTTTCCTGCAGAATGAGCAAGAGCTGACCTAGGTGGTCCCTATGAGTTTTGAAATCAGGAGAAAAAATCTAAATGTCATCTAGATACACCAGTACAAATTTCCCCATTAAATGATAAAAAATGCTGTTCACAAAAATGTTGGAAGACTGCCGGAGCATTCATCAAACCAAAGGGTATAACCAAATTCTCGAAATGACCCTCAGGGGTATTGAAGGCCGTCTTCCATTCGTCCCCTTCCCTGACCCTGACTAGGTTGTATGCCCCTCTTAAATCCAACTTAGGAAAAACTTTAGCCACAACAATCTGGTTATACAGGTCCGGGATCCGAGGAAGCGGATATGGATCATGAATTGTGATACGGTTCAGCTCCCTGAAATCCAGACAAGGTCTTAAAGAACCATCTTTTTTCTTTAAAAAAAAAAAACACAACAGAGGCAACAGGTGACTTTGAGGGTCGGATGTGTCCATTTCTCAGGCTCTCAGAGAGATAAGTACGCATAGCGACTCTTTTAGGTTGGGAGAGATTGTATGAACGTGATTTTGGCAGCTTGGTGCCTGGGATGAGATTAATAGGGCAATCGTACTCGCGGTGAGGGGGCAACTCCTGGACACCACTTTCGGAAAACACATCTGAAAATTCAGAGAGAAATTATTGGTAGAAACCTCTAAAAGAGACGCCATGAGGCAATTCTCTCTGCAAAAGTCGCTCCAACCATTTATTTGCCTTGCTTCCCAATCAATGGTCGGGTTATGTTTAGTGAGCCAGGATAGCCCCAACACTAGAAGAGTAGGTAATCCTCTTAGGACAAAACATGACATATCCTCAACATGAGCATCACCCACAGTCAAACGGATATTGTGAATTATGCCCTTTAACGATCTTTGAGAAAGTGGAGCAGAATGGAAAGCAAAAACAAGTATATCCTTTTCCAAAGTGCATACCTGGAAACCATGCGTTATAGCAAATTGATTATCAATGAGATTGACAACTGCTCCACTATCTACAAAAATCTCGCAAACAATGTTCTTGCTGTCTAGCGCCACCCTGGCAGGTAGAAGAAAACGGGAACTACAAGCAAACGGAAAACCTTTAACATTGACAATAGTTGCAAATGGAAAGATTTTAGTGCTTTTTTTTCTTTTAGTTTTTTTTTATTACCCTCAAAAAACTCCATGAATCTCCTAGAGGGGCAAACATTAGCCAAATGATTTATACCCCCACAACAGAAGCAAACCCTCCTCTGAGAGATGAATCCTCTACTATCAGAGGCAAGCAAACCCAGCTGCATGGCCTCCTGCTCAGAAGGGATTGAGAGAGACTGAGACCCCTGCGCACTGAATGAGACAGCCCCACTGTCCTTGGGCTGAATATGACAGGAAGGAGTAGTCTCTCCTCTCTCTCTCTAAGACGCCTGTCAATACAAACAACTAGAGACATGGCAGAGTCCAAGGCAGTTTTTTTTAATGAAAAGCAAATGCATCTTTCAATCCCTCCGAAAGACCATGGCAAAATTGACTTCGGAGTGCAGCATCGTTCCAACCAGTATCAGCTGCCCATCTCCGAAATTCAGAACAATATATCTCTGCGAACTGTTTACCCTGGCATAAAAGACACAGTTTAGATTCAGCCAGAGCAATACGATCTGGGTTTTCATATATCTGCCCCAGGGCTACAAAAAATTAATCCACTGATCGGAGGGGCTGTGCCCGCACTGGCAGCGAAAAGGCCCAAGACTGAACCTTATCCCTGAGCAGCGAGATGATGATCCCCACCCTCTGCTCCTCATCACCAGAGGATTGGGGAAGTAGGCGAAAATGGAGTTTGCAAGCCTCTCTAAAGCGAACAAAATTCTCACTACCTCCGGAGAACGTATCCGGAAGCGAGATCTTAGGCTCTGAACAAACTCCATGAATGCAAGCAGAACCGGTCACCTGAAACTGAGACACAGTTTTACTTAGATCTTCTACCTCCAGTGAAAGACCTTGCATGCGGTCAATCAAGGCTGAAACCGGATCCATGCTTAAGACGGTAATGGCGGTTTATAATGTCACGGATGATGTTGCAGATAGCTGGAAGTTATGAATAAACGTCCGACTGGCTTGATCCCAAACTAAGGAGCATATACAGGTCCTTCTCAAAAAATTATCATATTGTGATAAAGTTCATTATTTTCTGTAATGTACTGATAAACATTAGACTTTCATATATTTTAGATTCATTACACACCAACTGAAGTAGTTCAAGCCTTTTATTGTTTTAATATTGATGATTTTGGCATACAGCTCATGAAAACCCAAAATTTCTATCTAAAAAAATTAGCATATCATGAAAAGGTTCTCTAAACGAGCTATTAACCCCTTAGTGACCAAGCCTGTTTGGGCCTTAATGACCAAGCCAAATTTTGGAAATCTGACATGTGTCATTTTAGCTTAGAATAACTTTGTAACGGTTTTGCACATCAAAGTAATTCTGACATTGTTTTCTCGTCACATATTGTACTTTACTTAGGTGGTAAAATTCTACTGATAAAATATGCGTATCCTTATTAAAAAAGTGAAATTTTATGAAAATTTGTAAAAAACTGCACATTTTCCTATTTTCAACTGCAATATTTCATATACATACATAAATACTATTCAATATTTTTTTATCAGAAATTTATTTCCACATCTTTACTTTATTTTGGCTGCACTCACAAAAATTTTTACTTTTTATTTTTTTTTATTTAGGAGACTTTACATTTTAACATAAATGTAAAAATTTTTGAAGTACATATTTTTTCCTGAAACAAGCCAAGTTTGCAGAGGTTTATAAGTGTCAGAATAATAGAAACCCCCCAAAAGTGAACCCATTTTAAAAACTAGGCCCCTTAACGTATTTATCTATGGGTGTAATGAGTTTTTTGACCCACTAGTTTTTTGTAGAAATTAATGCTAAGAAGGTGAAAAAAAATGTAATCTTCATTTTTTACACAAAAATGTCAATTTAAAGACAGATTTTTTTCTACAGAGCACATGAAAATGAAGATGTACACTCCAAAATGTATCACCCTGTTTCTCCTGTCTTCAGAAATACCCCCATTGTGGCCCTAATCTTATGTCTTGACAAACGGCAGGGCCCAAACATAAAGGAACACCCAGTTGTTTTCAGAACACAAAATTTGCTTGAAAATGGTTTAGGCCCCATTGCACAATTGTAATGGCGTTGAGCTGCCAAAACAATAGAAAACCCCCACAATGGACCCCATTTTGAAAACTAGACCCCCTAAGGTATTCATCTAGGGGTGTAGTGAGCATTTAGACCCCCTAGTTTTTTGTTGAAATTAATGCTAAGAAGGTGAAAAAAATGTAATTTTCATTTTTTACACAAAAGTGTCAATTTAAAGACAGATTTTTTTCTACAGAGCACATGAAAATGAAGATGTACACTCCAAAATGTATCACCCTGTTTCTCCTGTCTTCAGAAATACCCCCATTGTGGCCCTAATCTTATGTCTTGACAAACGGCAGGGCCCAAACATAAAGGAGCACCCAGTTGTTTTCAGAACACAAAATTTGCTTGAAAATGGTTTAGGCCCCATTGCACACTTGTAATGGCGTTGAGCTGCCAAAACAATAGAAAACCCCCACAATGGACCCCATTTTGAAAACTAGACCCCCTAAGGTATTCATCTAGTGGTGTAGTGAGCATTTAGACCACCTAGTTTTTTGTTGAAATTAATGCTAAGAAGGTGAAAAAAAATAGAAATAGCTCCACGAACCATCCCAAAGGGATCCCTCCCTCCCTGGAAAGCCCACAAACTAAACAGAAAATGAGAATAAATTGAATTCCTGACCCCCCCCTCCCTGTTCTTTTTGGTATTAAATAAAATTAATAATTTGCAACCGTATGGTACGTTTCAAAGCAGGGGTAATTACAGAGCCCTGGTTGTGATGGGCAGCTGGGGCAGTAAATCCGGGTGTCCCTCCTCCTTCCATGTTTGCTACACACCCGGCATCTTTTCTGTGGATACGTTTTGCTGGTAGTGGCAGGGACGGGGTGAGGGAAATGGTGTTCTAAAAGCCTTCGAACGTCCTCCGATTCGAAGGCTTGCCTAGGTGCGGGGGACTCAAACAGGAGACTCTCAATTACCTTCTCCTGGTACTCAAGGAAGTTAAGGTTTCCCTGGGACTTTTTGAATAAAATAAAACTATTATAGGTAGCAATCTGGATGAGGTAGATTGCTACCTTTTTATACCAGGCCCTGTTTTTTCACTTCACCAGGTAGGGGTGAAGCGCTTGGTCTGAGAGGTCTACACCTCCCATAAATTTATTGTAGTCTGTCACACAGACCGGTTTGTGCTTGTCCGCCGTAGCCCCCCTCTCCCTAACTGCCACTGTGGTGTCTGCATGCAAGGTGGTCAGCATGTAGACATCCTTCCTGTCCTTCCACTTCACGGCAAGCAGCTGGTCACTTGCGAGGGCGAAGGATGTTCCTTTCTCCAAACGTTTGGAGACCAGCGGTTGTGGGTATCCAACTCTATTTTTGCGGACTATCCCACAAGCACCTGTGTTTGCAGCATGGAGGGATTTATAAAGGGGTATACTAGTGTAAAAATTATCGGTGTACACGTGGTACCCTTTGTGCAGGAATGGTGCCAATAAATCCCACACAATTTTTCCCGATGTGCCAATATTTTCGGGGCAGCCTGGGGGGTTAAGTTGGGAGTCTCTGCCCTCATAAATAGACAGGCCACAGGTGTAGCCGGTTGTGCTCTCGCACACCTTATACAACTTTACCCCATATCTGGCACGCTTGGAAGGAATATATTGACGGAAGGAAAGAGGAAAGGCGGCCTTTAAAACTAAAAAGGGACTCGTCAACTGATATTTTTTTCTCAGGGGTATATAATTTCAAAAATAAATCTGTAAGGAGGGAAATAAGGGGTCTCAATTTATTTAGGCGGTCGAAGGCTGGGTCAGTTCTGGGGGGGACTTGGGAATTGTCTGAAAAATGCATGAACCGCATTAGGACTTCATAGCGGTTACGGGACATAATGTCACTACCAGAGCTTTGAGACGTTCTCAAAGCTCTGTGTCTCCACCCCTGTGATGATGTCACTTAGGGTTGGAGGTTTTCTCACTGTTCTGTTTCTCCGCCCCTGTGATTAGGTCTTACTCCCAGCTGTCTCTCCTGCGTTTGATTTCTCTGCCTTTAAATCACCCCTCCTCCTATTGCAGGGCGTGGATTATATTTCTCTTTTCAGTTGTAGCTCTGCCTTGAGTATCTTCACACCTTTAGCTACTAGTTCTCTGGACCTGTGTTCTGCTGCTGCAAGCACTCCGGATATTGCCAGCGGTCCTTGGATCCGTCTTCTCTGCGGCTGCAGCTCCATCAGCTAAGTGTGCAGACTTTGTTATGTACCTGGTGATTTCCTGACTGGATCCGAGGTGGCCCCGGTTCCCTCCATATTCTGTGCAGGGCATCGGTGGCCGTGCCCCTTCCACTATTGTAGGGGTTACAGGGCTCATCAGTCTAAGGTACGCGGGCATGCCTCGCTCCACCATTTGGATCCGGGCATGTGCTTTAGCAGCATAGGGAGAGTGTTGAGGGTCTGACAGGGGTCACCCTTTCTCTTCCCTAGTTTGGGGTCCGGTCAGTAGCTCTTTTTACTGTGTATACTCTTGTTACCCTTTAACAGCCGTGACATTATAATCCACCAAAACCGTCCTTGTTGACATGGATCCGCTTTCTGACCTGGTTGACCGCATGCAGGGTCTTTCTTTGGAAGTAGCGGATCTCCGTCAATCTCTGACTCAGCTACAAGCATTGGGCTCTGCTCCGGCTCATGGAGTCTGTTGCGAGCCAAAGGTCTCACTTCCGGAAACGTTCTCCGGGGGCAGTGAGAATTTTGTTCGCTTCAGAGAGGCATGTAAACTCCATTTTTGTTTGTGTCCCCACTCCTCTGGTAATGAGGAACAGAGGGTGAGGATTGTCATCTCCCTGCTCAGAGGTAATGCTCAGACTTGGGCTTTTTCGCTGCCATCAGGGGATCCTTCCCTGCGATCCGTGGAGAGGTTTTTTGTGGCCCTGGGGCAGATATATGATGACCCGGATCGTGTTGCTCTGGCAGAATCGAACTTACGTGTTCTATGCCAGAACAAACTGTCTGCGGAGCTTTATTGTTCTGAATTTCGGAGATGGGCAGCTGATTCAGGCTGGAATGATGCTGCACTCCGAAGTCAGTTCTGTCATGGTCTCTCAGAGGATTTGAAAGATGCCTTTGCTTTCCATGAGAGACCAACATCCTTAGAGTCTGCCATGTCATTGGCGGTACGCCTTGACAGGCGTCTAAGGGAAAGAAACAAGACCTCTCTGTCCAGTCATTGTCAGTCTAGGGGCAATGGTGCGGACTCATTCAGTATGCAGGGGTCTCATCCTGTCTCGCTCCCCTCTGAGGAGGAGCCCATGCAGCTAGGCCGACTTGCCCCTGATAAAAGAGGATTTAGTCCTCAGAATATGGTGTGTTTTTGTTGTGGGGGCATAGGTCATTTGGCAAATGTTTGTCCGTCTAGGAGATTCCTGAACTGTACTAAGAGCGATAATAAGAGAAAAACCTCAAGAGGTGGATCATCAAGTTCTGCTTCATCTGCTACTTTGGGCAAAGTTGATGTGGGAATTGATGCTTTTCCTCTGACCTGCAGTTCCCATTTTCTCCTGTCTGCCAGGGTGGCGCTAGAGAGCAAGGTCATTCCTTGTGAGATTTTTGTCGATAGTGGAGCGGCCGTCAATCTTATTGACACTCAATTTGTAGCCTTGCATGGTTTTCAGGTTTGTACATTAGAAAAGGATATACCTGTTTTTGCTATTGACTCTGCCCCACTCTCGCAGAGATCTCTGAAAGGCATTGTTCACAATATCCGGCTAGCTGTAGGTGACACTCATGTGGAGGAGATATCTTGTTTTGTCCTTAACGGATTGCCTTCTCCTCTAGTTTTGGGGCTACCCTGGCTCACTAGACATAACCCCACTATTGATTGGCAAGGAAGGCAAATAAATGAGTGGAGTGACTTTTGTAGAGAGAATTGTCTCACAGCCACTCTTGCAGAGGTGTCTACTAAAACTCTGCCATCATTTCTCTCTGATTTCTCGGATGTGTTTTCCGAGAGCGGTGTTCAGGAGCTACCTCCTCACCGGGAGTTTGACTGTCCCATTAACCTCATTCCCGGCGCCAAGCTGCCAAAGGCACGCCTCTACAATCTCTCACAACCGGAGAGACTCGCAATGCGAACCTATATCTCTGAGAGTCTCGAGAAGGGGCATATTCGTCCCTCAAAGTCGCCTGTTGCCACGGTTTTTTTTTTTGTTAAAAAAAAAGATGGCTCTCTGAGACCTTGCTTAGATTTTAGGGAGCTGAACCGTATCACGATTCGCGATCCCTATCCCCTTCCTCTGATCCCGGACCTCTTCAACCAAATTGTTGGGGCCAAGGTGTTTTCCAAATTGGATCTGAGAGGCGCGTACAACCTGGTCAGGGTCAGAGAGGGGGATGAATGGAAAACGGCCTTTAATACCCCTAACGGGCATTTCGAGAATCTCGTTATGCCTTTCGGCCTGATGAATGCTCCGGCCGTCTTTCAGCATTTTGTTAATAGTATTTTCTATCATTTAATGGGGAAATTTGTATTGGTGTATCTTGATGATATTTTGATTTTTTCCCCTGATGTTCAGACTCATCAGGATCATCTTTTTCAGGTCCTGCAGATACTGCGGGAAAATAAACTGTATGCCAAGCTGGAGAAATGTCTTTTTATGGTATCAGAGATTCAATTTCTGGGTTTTCTCCTCTCTGCTTCTGGTTTTCGCATGGATCCGGAGAAGGTCCGTGCTGTGCTGGAGTGGGAGCTTCCTGAAAATCAGAAGGCATTGATGCGCTTTCTGGGTTTTGCTAACTACTACAGAAAGTTCATTTTGAATTATTCCTCTATTGTCAAACCCCTTACTGACATGACAAAAAAGGGGACGGATTTTTCCTCTTGGTCGGAGGAGGCGCTTGCAGCCTTTTCTAAGATTAAAGAGAGTTTTGCGTCTGCTCCCATCTTGGTGCATCCCGATGTTTCCTTACCTTTTATTGTTGAGGTGGATGCTTCCGAGGTGGGTGTGGGTGCAGTTTTGTCCCAGGGCCCCTCTCCTGCCAAATGGCGACCATGTGCCTTTTTCTCTAGAAAACTCTCCCCGGCAGAGAGAAACTATGATGTGGGAGATAGGGAGTTGTTGGCCATCAAGTTGGCTTTCAAGGAATGGCGCCATTGGTTGGAGGGGGGCCAGGCACCCTATCACCGTTTTTAACCGACCATAAGAATCTGGCGTACCTGGAGTCGGCCAGGCGTATGAATCCGAGACAGGCCAGATGGTCTCTGTTCTTCTCCAGATTTAATTTTGTTGTTACTTTCCGCCCTGGGATCAAGAATGTGAAGGCTGATGCTCTCTCTCGCTGTTTTCCGGGAGGAGGAAACTCCGAGGACCCGGGTCCCATTTTGGCGGAGGGGGTAGTTGTTTCTGCTCTATATTCCGATTTGGAGGCTGAGGTCCAGGCTGCCCAGTCTGAGGCACCTGCCCGTTGTCCCTCCGGGAAGTTGTTCGTGCCTCCTGAGCTACGTCACAAACTCTTTAAGGAACATCATGATACAGTTCTTGCTGGTCACCCCGGGAGTAGAGCCACGGTAGATCTCATTGCTCGGAGATTTTGGTGGCCGGCTCTTCGTAAGTCTGTGGAGGGTTTTGTGGCGGCTTGTGAGACGTGCGCTCGCGCTAAGGTCCCTCGTTCACGACCTTCAGGTTCCCTTCTCCCGTTACCCATACCTTCCCGTCCTTGGACACACCTGTCCATGGACTTTATCACGGATCTTCCTCGTTCCTCGGGGAAGTCGGTGATCCTGGTGGTCGTGGACCGTTTTAGCAAGATGGCTCATTTCGTTCCTTTCCCTGGTTTACCCAATGCTAAAACGTTGGCGCAAGCTTTTGTCGATCATATTGTTAAATTGCACGGCATTCCCTCTGAGATTGTTTCCGATAGAGGCACGCAGTTTGTGTCCAGGTTCTGGAAGGCTTTCTGTTCTCGCCTGGGGGTTCGGCTGTCCTTCTCTTCTGCTTTTCACCCGCAGTCGAATGGTCAGACTGAGCGCCTCAATCAGAATCTGGAGACATATTTGCGCTGTTTTGTGGCAGAGAACCAGGAGGATTGGTGTTCATTTCTCCCTCTTGCTGAGTTTGCTTTGAACAACCGTCGTCAGGAATCTTCTGATAAGTCACCATTTTTTGGTGCATATGGGTTCCATCCGCAGTTTGGGACATTCTCGGGAGGGGCTCTTTCTGGTTTACCTGAGGAGGAGAGATTTTCCTCGTCTTTGTCTACCATTTGGCAAAAGATTCAGAGTAATCTCAGAAAGATGAGTGAGAAGTATAAGCGTGTGGCTGATAAGAGACGTGTGCCTGGTCCGGACCTGAATGTGGGTGATCTGGTGTGGTTGTCTACAAGAAATATTAAACTGAAGGTTCCCTCCTGGAAATTGGGTCCCAAGTTTATTGGGCCTTATAAAATTTTGTCAGTCATCAATCCTGTTGCCTTCCGCCTTGATCTTCCACGGGTTTGGAAGATACATAATGTTTTTCACAGATCTCTCTTAAAACCATATGTCCAGCCCACGGTACCCTCCTCTTTGCCTCCTCCTCCGATTTTGGTTGATGGCAATCTGGAGTTTGAGGTTTCCAGAATTGTGGACTCTCGCATTGTCCGCGGTTCTCTTCAGTACCTCGTTCATTGGAAGGGTTATGGTCCTGAGGAGAGGATGTGGGTTCCGATGTCGGACATTAAAGCCACTCGCCTTATCAGGGCATTTCATAGGGCTCATCCTGGGAAGGTGGGTCCTGGGTGTCCGGAGTCCACCCGTAGAAGGGGGGGTACTGTCACTACCAGAGCTTTGAGACGTTCTCAAAGCTCTGTGTCTCCACCCCTGTGATGATGTCACTTAGGGTTGGAGGTTTTCTCACTGTTCTGTTTCTCCGCCCCTGTGATTAGGTCTTACTCCCAGCTGTCTCTCCTGCGTTTGATTTCTCTGCCTTTAAATCACCCCTCCTCCTATTGCAGGGCGTGGATTATATTTCTCTTTTCAGTTGTAGCTCTGCCTTGAGTATCTTCACACCTTTAGCTACTAGTTCTCTGGACCTGTGTTCTGCTGCTGCAAGCACTCCGGATATTGCCAGCGGTCCTTGGATCCGTCTTCTCTGCGGCTGCAGCTCCATCAGCTAAGTGTGCAGACTTTGTTATGTACCTGGTGATTTCCTGACTGGATCCGAGGTGGCCCCGGTTCCCTCCATATTCTGTGCAGGGCATCGGTGGCCGTGCCCCTTCCACTATTGTAGGGGTTACAGGGCTCATCAGTCTAAGGTACGCGGGCATGCCTCGCTCCACCATTTGGATCCGGGCATGTGCTTTAGCAGCATAGGGAGAGTGTTGAGGGTCTGACAGGGGTCACCCTTTCTCTTCCCTAGTTTGGGGTCTGGTCAGTAGCTCTTTTTACTGTGTATACTCTTGTTACCCTTTAACAGCCGTGACACATAACTGCTGCAAACACAGGGGTTGAGTGGACAGTACTCGCAGCCCAATAGGATCGGACAGAGGTTTTTTTTACAATGCCCATGTCCAGGGTAAGCCCCAATTTTTTTTTTATTTCAGGGACACTTGTGGGGGTCCACCGTCTTACATAAATAGACGTGGGCTTTTGTACAGCAAACTGTGTGGCGTACAAATTAGTTTGCTGCACAATTAACTCCAGGACTTTATCATCTACAAATAAATGAAAAAAATCATAAGGGGTAAAATTGCCGACATCCACATTAATTTGGGGAGTGGGTAAAAATTGGGGTACTTGGGGGGAAAATGAAGTGGCAGGAACCCACGTAGCAGAAGGGACGGGACCGCTGGGTGGAGAATGAGGGGAGGTGGTGACTTCTACCACCATAGGGCTATGGGGTCTGGGGATGGAATCAGAGTCCCCGCTATCTGAAAATATTTCCGCCTCTGAAGCGGTGCCAGATTCAGAGTTGTCAGAGCAGAGAAATTCGTATGCCTGCTCCGCACTTAACAATCTCCGAGCCATTTTTTTTTTCTGTACAGCTCAGAAAAATTCAAATAACTGACCGTCCCTAAAAATGACTGACACCCACCGACTGACGGAGTGACACCCACCGACTGACGGAGTGACACCCACCGACTGACGGAGTGACACCCAACAACTCACTGACTGACACCCACTGACCGCCAGTAACAGACGAACAGGGTCCCTAATAAAGATAAATGACTGTAACTAATAGACGTCTAATGACGGACACCTAATCACGGACATCCACTGACCGCCAGTTACTGACGGACAGTTTATAATTTGATTTTTTTTCTTTTTTTTTTCACAGTATGTAATCACAGAGCCAGGACAGAAGTCTGATCTCTCTCTCCTCACAGAACAACTGCGCTGAGGAGAGAGAGAAGCACAGCCCCTGTCCTGGCCATGTTTTGTAAATATAATGGATGTGATCTCCATGATAGGTTTATCATGGAGACCACATGATCAGGGACCATTATTATTGGTCCCTGATGGTTACTGTGCTGAAGGCAGATCTTCAGCACAGTAACCAGTGCGCATGTCTGTGCCATTTATTTTTATTTTTTTATAAGATGGGGGGGGGGGGGCCCTAATAACTTTATTAAAATATATCTAAGGGCCCTATTGCCCCGATCGGGGTGCTGGGGGACCCGATCGGGGCATAACTTGAACTTCTCTCTCCTCTCCTGAGGAGAGAGACCGTACAGTAAGCGGCGGCGGCCGGCTTTCAGTCTGCGCATGCGCCGGCCGCCGCCGCCATCTTCCTTGAGGGTAAGGGGGGTGGGGGGGGGGGTGAGGATCGGGACCCAGCTTAGGGACAGAAGTGCTGGGGGACCCGATCCTAGCACCGGAGACTTTCTCCCTCCTCTCTCACATAAGAGGAGGGAGAAAGTTTTAGTTCAGGCTTCATTTTCGGTGATCGCCGTGATAAAGTGTATCACGGCGATCACGTGATCAGAGACCGCTTGTCTACTACGCTTGATTTTAGCGTTAACTCGGGCTGAAGTGCCGCCGTAAAAAGGCGGCGCTCCAGCCCAAGGCCCCTTAGTGACCGCCGTAAAAACATGTATGGGTGGTCACTAAGGGGTTAACCTAATCATCTGAATCAACTAATTAACTCTAAACACCTGCAAAAGATTCCTGAGGCTTTTAAAAACTCCCAGCCTGGTTCATTACTCAAAACCGCAATCATGGGTAAGACTGTCGACCTGACTGCTGTCCAGAAGGCCATCATTGACACCCTCAAGCAAGAGGGTAAGACAAAGAAAGAAATTTCTGAACGAATAGGCTGTTCCCAGAGTGCTGTATCAAGGCACCTCAGTGGGAAGTCTGTGAAAAAGTGTGGCAGAAAACGCTGCACAACGAGAAGAGGTGACCGGACCCTGAGGAAGATTGTGGAGAAGGACCGATTCCAGACCTTGGGGGACCTGCGGAAGCAGTGGACTGAGTCTGGAGTAGAAACATCCAGAGCCACCGTGTACAGGCATGTGCAGGAAATGGGCTACAGGTGCCGCATTCCCCAGGTCAAGCCACTTTTGAACCAGAAACAGCGGCAGAAGCGCCTGACCTGGGCTACAGAGAGGCAGCACTGGACTGTTGCTCAGTGGTCCAAATTACTTTTTTCGGATGAAAGCAAATTTTGCATGTCATTTGGAAATCAAGGTGCCAGAGTCTGGAGGAAGACTGGGGAGAGGGAAATGCCAAAATGCCTGAAGTCCAGTGTCAAGTACCCACAGTCAGTGATGGTCTGGGGTGCCATGTCAGCTGCTGGTGTTGGTCCACTGTGTTTTATCAAGGGCAGGGTCAATGCAGCTAGCTATCATTAGATTTTGGAGCACTTCATGCTTCCATCTGCTGAAAAGCTTTATGGAGATGAAGATTTCATTTTTCAGCATGACCTGGCACCTGCTCACAGTGCCAAAACCACTGGTAAATGGTTTACTGACCATGGTATTACTGTGCTCAATTAGCCTGCCAACTCTCCTGACCTGAACCCCATAGAGAATCTGTGGGATATTGGGAAGAGAAAGTTGAGAGACGCAAGACCCAACACTCTGGATGAGCTTAAGGCCGCTATCGAAGCATACTGGGCCTCCATAACACCTCAGCAGTGCCACAGGCTGATTGCCTCCATACCACGCCGCATTGAAGCAGTCATTTCTGCAAAAGGATTCCCGACCAAGTATTGAGTGCATAACTGAACATAATTATTTGAAGGTTGACTTTTTTTGTATTAAAAACACTTTTCTTTTATTGGTCGGATGAAATATGCTAATTTTTTTAGATAGGAAATTTGGGTTTTCATGAGCTGTATGCCAAAATCATCAATATTAAAACAATAAAAGGCTTGAACTACTTCAGTTGGTGTGTAATGAATCTAAAATATATGAAAGTCTAATGTTTATCAGTACATTACAGAAAATAATGAACTTTATCACAATATGCAAATTTTTTTAGAAGGACCTGTAGGTGACCCCTATAAAACCCTAAGAGCTCACCCTGACTGCTAAGCACATACAAGGGTCTCAAAGGTAGACGATTGTATGCCCACGTACCTAAGACTGTGTGACACCTGAAAACCCTATAATAGTGAGGGGAAACGACCACCGGCTCCCTGCACTTCATACAGAGTTAGTCAGGGTCACCTAGAATCAAGCCAGCAAGGAAACACAATACATGAAAGGACTTATCTGAACAAGCAGCAGCAGAAGCCTCCAGCAATGAACACTTCATCCAGGAAGTAGTATAAACCGCAAAGTGAGGCAGTATGGGAGGGAATATAAAGGAAAGAGGATTAGTCTAAATAGGTGACACCTGGGAGAAGGAAATGAGATGAGAAAGTGAAACCAAAACAAAGAACATCATGTAAGAGGTAGAGAAGGACGTCTGTCAGACCCTTTCACAGAACTGGCAGTGACACCAACACTCTAAAATTGAGAAGGAAAACTAATAAAATAACACCTAATGTTTATTTAGAGGGTGTTCTTTGTAACATATGATGGTTTCCACACTGACATCATTGCCACTCTCTTCCAGCCCTGCATATATCTCTTATTGTCTTTTGCTGCATCTTCATGCTACTTATGATCTTGCTCAGAAACTTGGGGATTTTGAGTGCCATCTTGCTCAGTGAAAACAGTAAACTTTCTGTAATGTGTAGTACAGAAATGTATAGTCTTACAATAACACAAGTGCTGTAAATTAAATACTGTACACTGGTTTGACACATCTGCAGGTGTGAATGTGCGATGTCACATGGAGCCACCTATTCCTTGGATGAACAGTTCCGCTAACAAAAGAAAACCCAAATGCTGAACTAAAACAGGTTTCATACGTTATGCTTAAATATTAGTGCATTTGGAGAGGTGAATAAAAGGTACATCTCCCAATTCATTGTCTTTACTAGACATACATCAGAGACATATATCATATAACAGAAGAAATGACTTTCTACTGTTTAAAAGCCTCCTGTCTTACAAAGATGGTACCCCAGAGACCCAAACCCAGCTGTACCCTAACAAAGAAGAAGCCTGTAGGAAATGAGAATGTTGTACCACAAAGAAGAAATACCAAGTTTAAAAACAAATTAATAGCTGGTGTGCTAGAGATTACATTGTTCAAACAATGGATACTGGACTACTTCTCCAATAAAGCATGGACATGATCTTAGGGGAAGAGTTTGTTGTGAAGGAGGCAGTGGACAAATACAAGGATGTTAATGCTGATTTACAGTGTACTTCCACAACTTGATGCAGCAGAGCAACAGATTTTTACACTTCAGCCACAGTGTACTCCACGATCCAACAGCCCACCTCCCAAGATGGTAAGGCGAAATCTACTGCCCTCTCGTTTCAGAGGGCAATCCATGTGAGTGCACTCAGATGGTGAGACAAGTTCTTCAGGATGTGAGTGAGCTGAAGGCACATGTGCTGTGAATGGAGATACTGCAGCGTTTACAGTAAAGGAAAATGGATCTAGTATGCTGGATAAAGCAACATTTCAAGAGGAGATTGTGCCCACTTCACCAGTCACATCTATTGTTTTTATTGGAATGAATGGACTGGATAGCAGAAAAAAGGTAGAATAGGTGTCTCCTGCAATTCTACCAGGGTTCAGCACACCAGCATGGATGGCTATTGCCTTCAACTCTGACAACGTCATTACTGAGCATAGACTTTTCATCTCTTGGCCAAAAGGAATGATGAAAGATAGAAACCAATTAAAGCTTGAGAGCATCATAACACAGCTCTGCAGGCAGTATCAATAGTATGAGATACACAGCTCAGCAGACAGTATCTGCCATGCCATCCTTTTCCTATTATATATATTATATACATACACACACACCCTATCTGTCATGTAGTATCATTCTATCATACTGTTGTGGGGGCTGTGTCAAAGTCTTAGGCCCCTTTCACACGGGCGAGTTTTCCGCGCGGGTGCAATGCATGATGTGAACACATTGCATCCGAACTGAATCCGGACCCATTCACTTCAATGGGGCTGTGTACATGATCAGTGATTTCCACGCATGACTTGTGCGTTGCATAAAAATCGCAGCATGCTCTATATTCTGCATTTTTCACGTAGCGCAGGCACCACAGAAGTGAATGGGGCTGCTTGAAAATTGCATTGCATCCGCAAGCATTGCGGATGCAATGCGATTTTCACGGATGGTTGCTAGGAGATGATAGGGACCCGAACTTTATTATTTTCCCTTATAACATGGTTATAAGGGAAAATAATAGCATTCTTAATACAGAATGCTAAGTAACATGTGGCTTGAGGGGTTAAAAAATAATAAAATAATTAATTATTCACCTCATCCACTTGATCGCGCAGCCCGGCTCGTCTTCTTTCAGGACCTGGCAGGAAAAGTACCTTTGGTGACGTCACCGCGCTCACAACGTGGTGAGCGTGGTGACGTCGGAGCAGGTCCTGCTGAATGAAGATAGAAATCTTCTATCTTCATTCAGCAGGACCTGCGCCGATGTCACCACGCTCACCACCAGGTTGCAAGGAGATATTGTTTGTAAACTTTTAGTTTTTTATCATGTGCATGAAAAACGCATCAAAACGCATTGCACCTGCGCAGAAAAAACTGAACGCAATCTTAGACAAAACTGACTGAACTTTCTTGAAAAATGGTGCGAGTTTCACTGAATGCACCCTGAACGCATCTGGAGCCAACCCGCATCGTTTGTGTGAAAGGGGCCAGCCATTCCCGTATTGATGACCGCATATGCAGATCAGCAATAAATGGGCACCCTTCCGTGTGCATTCCGCATCACGGATGCGGACCTATTCACTTTAATGGGTCCGCAAATCCAGAGATGCAGAAGGGTGCGAAACGGAATCACGGAACGGAACACTATGTAAGCACTACGCAGGGCTTCCGTGGGGTTCCATTCCGCACTTCCGTTCCACCAAAAGATAGAACATGTCCTTTTTGCAGAATTGTGCTTTCCTGGGTAATATACCCGGAGAGGTGAACATGACATCACACTACACTGTATGTACAGTATGACCCCTGCTGTAGCATAGGCACCCATTCTATGTATTGATGCAGGGCTGACACCGACTGTAGTCTGTCCCCATGGTCTGAGCCCCTGGTAACCAGTCAAGTAGCTAGAAATGACTGGGCCCCACAACAAATTTTTAAACGGGCAGGCAGGCGTCATACAGTGGCATTTGATTCTTTAACATACATGTGTTTTTACTGGACTATGACGTACACAATACAAAAATGCAGTACTCCACGTTCTTGTATTCTGCACAATCCGGTAAAAAAAAAAAAGATATATATATTTTTTTTTTTTACAATGAAACTCTATGGTGAACGGATGTCACTGTCATGGCATCAGTATGAGGCATCCGAATATGTTTTTTTGTATACGTTAAACGGATGGGAAAAACGTGATGTGAACCCAGCCTTAAAGGGGTTGTCTGGGTTCAGAGCTGAACCCGGAAATCCCTCCATTTTCACCCCGGCAGCCCCCCTGACATGAGCATCGCAGCAGTTCATGCTCTGATGCTCTCCTTTGCCCTGCGCTAAATTGTGCAGGGCAAAGGCATTTTTTGGAGATCTGGTGACGTACCGGGGCTCTCCATGGGGCTGCCAGGAACCCCGGTGACGTCACTGGCACTGATGGGCTGGACTTAGCTCTGCCCTAGGCAGTAAAACGGCTAGGGCAGAGCGAAAGCCCGCCCCTTAGAGCCGATGACGTCACCGAACACACTGCCGGGCGGAAACAAAAGAGCCCGTGCCCTGCACGATTTAGCACAGAGCAAAGGAGTGCATCGGAGCATAAGATGCTCCGATGCTAGCCTCAGGGGGGCTGTCTGGGTGAAAATAAGGATATGTCCGGGTTCAGCTCTGAACCCGGACAACCCCTTTAAATGTTGGACAAAAATGTGATGTGAACTAGTGGTGCATTGTACAGTTGTGGAAAAAACCATACTCGCCTGCTCCATGCCGCTCCATGATCTTCCAGTCCCCATTCTGGCCTCATACTGGTGTCCCCAAGCTGCACATGGGCGCCCAGAGGAGTGTGGCATCAGATGGATAGGGGGCCTAGAGGGCAGGGCATCAGATAAGTAGGGGGCCCACAGGACAGAACTGGGGGGGTGGGGGGCTTCTGAAAGGACAGCAGATGAATGCAGCTGGGGAGGCTACATGAGATGCAGGACAGCTAGGGTTGGCAGGGATAAGCCTGGAATGTATGGGCTCCTGAGAGGGACAGGCACAGCATCTTCATTCTGCAGCACTTCCAGTGTCACTATTCAGTCTCCCCGCTCCCTCCTGTTACTGCCGACTACAGAGCAGTCTCTGTAGCAGGAGCTGGGCTGTACTAATAGTTAGGAGAGGGAGGGGAGACAGGATCTCCCTGTAGCACACTGTCCTGAGCCCTGGCTGCACTATTAAGCAGCCAGGCTCCTCTATTAATGGTCTGTGCTGATGGGCGGGGCTTAGCTCCCTGCTCTGCTCCGAGGATATTCCAAGCAGCAGTGAAGTGAGAGTAGAGGGGGGTGTGGCCAGTCTGACTGTTTACTACTGCTCCGGGCCCCTTGTCAGCCCGGGCCCCGAAGCAGCTGCTTCCCCTGCTTCCCTGGTAGGTACGCCACTGCATGATAGTATTAGATACACGGCTCAGCAGACAGTGTCACACAAGATAGGATTGGATGCACAGCTAAGCAGACAATATCACACAAGATAAGATTATATACACAGCTCAGAACACAGTATCAAACATCATAGTATTAGATACACAGCTCAGCAGACAGTGTCACACAAGATAGAATTGGATACACAGCTCAGTAGACAGTATCACACAAGATAGGATTGGATACACACACAGCTCAGCAGACTGTATTACACATGATAGGATTAGGTAGCTCAGCAGACAGTATCACACAAGACAGGATTAGATACACAGCTCTGCAGATAGTATCAACAGGATTTTTAGATACACAGCTCAGCAGACATACAGATTTAGCAGGGTTAGCACTCAAACTCTTAACTTAAATTTTCTAAATCATTGTTATCTTGAAATAAAAGCCATTGAAAAACAATTGAATGTGCTTGCTTAGTTTAGATAACACATCTCAGAAATCTCAGAAAGCAGGAGTCTTAACTCTACTACATCTGTATGAACAGGATTAGATACATAGCTCTGCAGACAGTATCAACAAGATTAGATACACAGCTCTGCAAACAGTATCAACAGGATTAGATACACAGCTCTGCAGACATATCAACAGGATTAGATACACAGCTTTGCAAGCAGTAGCAACAGGATTAGATACACAGCTTTGGAGACAGTATGAACAGAATTTGAAACACTGCTCTGCTGGCAGTATCAACAGGATTAGATGCACAACTCTGCCGGCAGTATCGACTGGATTAGAGACACAGCTCCGCAGACAGTATCAACAGGATTAAATACACAGCTATGCAGACTAGGGATGGGCAAATCGACTTCGGATGAAACCCGATTTGCAAAAAACCTTGTTTCCAATACTGTACGGAGCAGGAGCTCCGTACAGTATTAGAATGTATTGGCTCCGATGAGCCAAAGTTATTGTTCGCAAAGTGGTACCTTGGAACCGAACCCGAGTTTGGGAAATGTTTTTTTTTTACAGTACTAATTAATTTATGAAGTTATTATACAAAGTCTTGTGAGACTTCCTGAAGCAATATCTTCGGCTCATTGTAGTCAATACATTCATACAGGGATGAGCGCATCGACTTTCATCCGAAGGCGATGCTCTCATCCCTAATGCAGACATATCAACAGGATTAGATACACAGCTCTGCAAGTAGAAGCAACAGGATTAGATGCACAGCTCAAAAGACAGCATCACACTGGATAGGATTGGATACACAGCTCAGAAGGCACCATCACAGATGACAGGATTAGATACATGGCTCAGTATCACGCATGATAGGATATTATACACAGCTTCACAGGCTGTATAACGCAATAGGATTAGATACACATTTGCACATGTGTGCTGCCGGAATTCCTCCCCGTCCCTATTCACTATAATGGGCACCGGCCAGAGATCCTGCCGCAGCACGGCAAATATGCAGAGAGGTCGCTGGACAAATCAGCAAGTATCCTAAGTAGAAAGTAACACATGATCTGATTATATACATAGTTTGTGTTCGGATAGGCTATCAGAAAAGCGTGCCCTATCGTAACCCCCTTATAATAACAAGCAGTAGAATTATGCCATAACTGCTGTCGTAAAAGTAGCCTAAAGTGGCCAAAAAGTACAAGTGTTAGAGTAATTACCCTTTATTGAAAAACGCATTATGACAACAAATTATGAAAGGCAACAGACATTTCTTGACATGGGTCTGGAATATACGTAAGGTACGACGTGGACTTCTATCTACCTAGTTTTTTTATAACGTGTACCGGGACATTGTTCTTGGAGGCGGCTGAGGCGGCACCGATGCGAAACGAGTGACCCGTGATGCTGGCTGGGTTGACATTGATATTGACAAGGAGTGCTCTAACATACTTAAGGAAAACCTGAATGCTGACAGGTGCGCTGTTGTGAGGCAGCAATGGCGAGTCTGGTGGCGACGCACATATGTGTAGTAACCATTGGTTTAGGACTTCGACTGGACACCATTGGTTACCGGTGGGAAAATACCTGATACGTACCACCTCCCCTGGTCGAGCGGCTTTGGATTGTTCTAAGTTTAGCAAGTACTCTGAACTATCGTGAATTCGAAGGAACTTCGTGGAAGTGGCCGCACACGTGAATTCCCCGGGTCTTAGGAAGCCGAAAAAAAGATAGGTATAACGCTGTTCCCACTAATCTACTAGTCTCGAGACCAAAGGGGCAGCCGCCTAGCATGTCAATGAACTGTGAAAGGCTGACGGCCCGTGGTCTTCTGGAAGGTGGTCTTCTGTATACCCCGTAACATGGCTTTAATGGGATAAGCAGAAAACAAGGAAGGCCGCTCAGTGTGAGCCAGATAACAGTAATGTTGGATTCCTGCTAGATATAGCTTGATTGTGTTGTAAGCTAACTTCAGATTTTAGTGGCAAAACCCGATAAAAGCCATTAGGTAAGTTATGTGTCCCATATCTAGCGGTGGATGTGAAACTCTGAACTTGTTAAATAACAACCAGGCTGTCTTATACACCTTCAATGTATTTTTGGAGAGGGACTGTTCGATCAGGGATCTGGCAGTGAGCAGAAGTGGTGCTAATGCATGACTAGCAGGTTGTGCTGCGGAACCGTCGCTGGTAGCGGATCTGCCCCTGGAGAAACCTGTAAAAAGAATGGAACGTTAAGTCTGGATAGAGCGTCTGCAGCAAGATTCCTCTGTCCTTGAATATGCGCGCAGATAAAATTAAACCTATGCTGTAACGACAACCATACAAATTTCCTCAGAAATGCCATGACTTCTATGGACCCAGACCTGCCCTTCATGAGGATGTCCACCAGCGCTGCATTATCTGTTAAGAACAACACGGTCTGATTACCCCACAGACTACCCCACGTTTGAGCTGCTGCCACTATAGGATATATTTCAAAAAGGGGGGATGACTGTAGAAAGCCTGGAATAGCTAAAACCTCAGGCGGCCAAGGACTGGCCATCCAGTGTTTCCCGTAGATGGCCGCGAATCCGGTAGAAGAGGCTGCATCCGTGTGGACGATCGGGGAACGACTGGATACAGAGGGAACAAAAAATGACACGCCGTTCCATTGCGCTAAAAATTCATCCCACATCATGAGATCTGCTAAGGCATTCTGATCTTATCTAACTATGCTATCCTGATCCGGAGCTATGGGCAGAAGCTTCAGCAACCTGGATATGAATGATCTACCTTGTGGGATAATTTTCATTGCAAAATTTAACATGCCAAGTAGACTCTGGAGACCTGTTTTGGTGGTGACTCTGACACGTGCGAGTTTGTGTACTACCTCTCTGATCCTGATTAACTTGTCGTGAGGTAGACTTGCTTTCATGCTACCTGTGTCTAGGCGAATGCCTAAAAAGGTAATGATATTACCTGGACCCTCTACTTTATTGGGGGCTACGGGGACTCTAAGGACCCTGTGTCACCTACCTGTACCAATGCGGGTATGCCCTACCCCTTTTTTTATTTTATTTTTATTTTACCTGCTGGAAACAAAGTAACGGGAGATACGTTGCAACAAATGTGTGCCGTGGGATGATGTTCCTACTGACCTGTAAGAGATACTGTCGTTACCACCTTACCCAAAACCCTGATGACCTAGATTCTATGAGCCGTGCTACTGGTGTTAGGTGTGCGACAACTATGCGTCCCTTGTGCTGTCTGCAGACCCCTGTAGGTGTGACAAGAAAAAGGGTGGGTGCTGCCTGTACTGAACTACTACCCAGTTGTATATGACAGCGGACATGAATCGGACATGGCAATGAGCACTGGAAGCCCTCACTGAGAGCACTGAAGGTACTGCCAGTCTGTCCTGCCGAAGGGCCCATGAACCCTCCGCACACTTGCACAGTACTCAGACCAGTGAGGTATGTAACAGCGGTGCCCTAGAACATTACAGCAACATGCCCTAGAACATTACACCCGCCCCTATCATGTGCACGGACGCGAACGCGGAAGCACCGGCTGTGGCTGAACAGCCGCAGAGTGAGAGTGGAGTGGCCGGCGATCGCAGCGTATGTTGAATGACAGTATGATTCTAGGCATGTATAGATGTATAACGCCCCACCCACCCACCCCCCAAACCTTATCACCTTAGTCAGACGCTCACAGCTTGGGAACCAGAGCTGGCGCTGGGTGTACTGATCGTGCTTGCGACGTGACGTTCCTGACCGCTGCCGAAGGTGCCGACCCGGAAGTGAACCTCGCCGGAAAGCGATGAGCCGTGCCGAAAGCGATGAGCTGTGCCGAAAGCGATGAGCCGTGCTGAAAGCGATGATCCGTGCAAAGTAGGCTATGGGGGTGAGACTTATAAGCTGTGAGAGGGAGCCTCCCCTCCCACAAATCCGGCAATACCTTGCCTTAACCATTATTAGACACTATTACACATGATAAATGATAACTGTCATGCAAAAAATGTTTTATATATTGTCACCCAATGTGTCTGACTTGTAGTATGTACAATTGCAAGATGTAATGGCACAGTAGAATATAGCAATCCCTGCATAATACTGTGGTTGGTTTATTTTGAACATAATGAATGTAATGCTGGAGATGAGGAAAAATGTATCTAAATCATAGTGTACGGAATATAGAATATTTAGTAAATACCTGCACAGTTCTTGAACTTACGACCCCATGTTTGGGTATTAGTAACGCTATGTGACACCGGCTTCCTGAACAATTGTATAGCAGGCCCATTTGTTAAGCTGAGATATTGTGTTGGAATTAGATAGGCACTACATTTCGAGACAGACACACCAATGCACTTCTGACACAGAGAGATGGTCTCAGGCAGACAGCAAAAGCAATGAAGATGAATTCAGGCATCACAGGGAGGACAAATACAATATAATGGGCATGGAACTTCCAGGTTCAGAAGTGATGCACTGCTAATGCACAAGCGCAAAGGGCTCCAGGGAACACATCAAGAAGAGATGAGCAAATTTCATATTTTGAAATTCGTTCACACTTCGTTTGGTGGTAAAAGCAGAATTGCGTTATGGATTCTGTTACCATGGACCATAACACAATTCTATGACGGATGCCTTTAGAGCCATTCCGTTATTCATTCTGTCATAATAGAAGTCTATGGCCTGCATAACGGATCCGTCCCATTTCCTTGATGCAGGGGAGTCCTCTCCTGCATAACGGAAACGGGATGGATCAGTTTTGCAGCTCATGCCAACGAGAGGTTATATTCATGAGCTTCTGGCTTTTCTCTGCCCCCTACCACTCATCAACAGTTTTTTTTTTTTTTTACAACTATTGACATGTACTGGAGCTGTTTAATACAAGATTTTAGCAAAATGTCTTGGCCAGAGAGAAGGTGACCCAGCATTTTACAGAGGGGATCTGTCACTAGTTTATGTTGCCCTTAATTAAAACACCATTCCTTTTAAAGAACAATCCCATGATAAACACAGAACTATTAGCAGCTATATGAAGTGTTTGTATTGAACCAGAGTCTATCTCAGATTTGTAATAAATATTACTATTTTGGAAGTTGGTTCACAATGTATAATATTTTATTACAGAGAATGACTATGCCAGCACAGATGATGAAGTATCAGAACTCAGTCAAATGTCAGATGGAAGGTTAGTAAATTCAACCAGAATAATCTATTCACAGTTGGTTTAATAACAATTTCTATAACCATTACTTGCATATTGGATCATTAACAAATATATGTTAAAGCCTAAAAACAAAACTAGGACAGATCTATCTAATCCTATAAATTGTATAAACTTTAGACAGGATGTCCCTAAATGTGCATAAGATTTATTACCATGGCTCAAGCTGAATGATGAATCTGTTGCAGGGTAGACATTTTTGTCTGACTGTATACCAACTATTTGTTGGCTTAGTGTAAGGGCACATGCTCACAGACGTAATTTTGGTCCGCATAAAATCCGTGTTTTTTGCTGATTTGGATGCAAACCCATTCATTTCAATGTGGCCGCAAAAAATGGAAGCCGCCCGTGTGCCTTCCGCAATTTGCGGAATGGGCGGCCCATTGTAGAAATTCCTATTCTTGTCCGCAAAACGGACAAGAATAGGACATGTTATATTTTTTGGCGGAGCCACGGAATGGAGCAATGGATGTGGACAGCACACGGAGTGCTGTCAGCATCTTTTGCGGCTCCATTGAAGTGAATGGGTCCGCACCCAAGCCGGCTCGGATGCGGACCAGAACAACGGTCGTGTGCATGAGGCCTAAGTCTGTTCCGTGGCCCCTTCCCCCCCGTTCTCACATTAATATATTGGCCCACGTTTACTAATGTGAGTGCATATAGTTTCAGGTGGTAATTGTGCCAAAATGTGGTGCACTTTGTCTCATCAAAGTTTATAGAAATGATCTGCATCTAGACCAGGGCTGGCCAACCTGCGGCTTTCCAGCTGTTGTAAGACTACGATTCCCACCATGCCCTGCTGTAGGCTGATAGCTGTAGGCTGTCTGGGCATGCTGGGAGTTGTAGTTTTGCAACAGCTGGAGAGCCGCAGGTTGGCCATCCCTGACCTAGACCAACAAAGAGATGTTGCTTATTAAAAAAGTGTATGGGCCCAAGACGCGACATTTAGTACCAAAATTCCACCACTCCAAACAATAGTTGATATACAGTAGCCCTGCGCCAGATTTATAATCCAGCATGAGCCATGGTGATAAATCTGGCGCATGTCTAAACAGCTTGTAGTATTAGTAAATCTGCCCCATTGTTCTCTCATGTGTGACCAAAAATTTTATTTGCCAGTTAAAACTAGAGAGCAACACATATCCTTTTTTTCTAATCTATTATTTTCTGATTGAAGATTTATTCATTCTATTTCCTTAACATGATTATGGAGTCTGCCATCTTGCCATAGCTGTTCTTAACAGCATTTAGGCTGGATTCACACGTCCGTGGAACACGGTCTGTGTGATATTGGCCTGGATTTCTTCTAAGTGCAGGAGCGCACTGTGTCATTGGTTGCTATGACGCCGTGCACTTCCTGCTGCCGCCGCAGTACAGTAATACACTGGTATAGATCATAGCTCCTGCATTCAGAAGAAATCCAGGCCGGTATCACACGGACCGTGTTTCACGGAGGTGTGAATCCAGCCTTAGAAAGTATTAAGAACATTGCTGCAAGGCAGCCACATGGGCCATAGACACAATGATCTGGAGGGGACCTCCCTTCTATGGGGCAGTTTTTAGGCATGCTCTGTGACCCGCGCAGAGGTCAGTGTACAAGGAAAGAATTGATAAGCTCTGACAATAACCTGTTGTGAATGGTGGATCCTGTCTTATCTATACATAGAGGTGATATCATTACAGGCAGCATTAGCCACAAATAAGCAGGTGACTGCAGTAAAGTGATCTGTACAGACCAAGACGTGGCGCTTATTGTTTGGTTTAGTGGCCACTACAAGATTTAATTTTTTTTTTGTTTAAATATAGATAGTGACATGTTAAATTTAAATATAACAATAATGTATGTTTTTTTAATATGTTAAACGTAAAAACGTGATACTTTTTATGATGACACATTCCCTTTAACTCAAGACCCACTAGGGGAGAGGAGTGCAAATGAAGAGGGGTTCCGTGAAAAGCAAGTGCGGATGCGGTGCGATTTTCACGCATGGTTGCTAGGAGATGATCGGGATGGGGACCCGATCATTATTATTTTCCCTTATAACATGGTTCTTAATACAGAATGCTAAGTAAAATTGGGATGGAGGGGCTAAAAAATAATAAAAAATAATTTAACTCACCTCATCCACTAGTTCGCGCAGCCCGGCTTCTCTTCTGTCTTCTTCTTTGATGACCAGGAGGAAAAGGACCTGTGATGACGTCACTGCGCTCATCACATGGTCCGTCACATGATCCATCACCATGATCGCATTTTACCCATTTTGAGCTAAAAATCTTTTTTCATTTGGTCTTTATTAAAAATATTTAACCATTCTGTCACAAAGGGTTAATTGTTTGTCTAGTTGTGTGAATCCTACTTTCAGTTTCACTTAGTGCTGCCCATCTAATAACCCTTATGTGTAAATTACTAAATGGTCATAAACACTTATTTAACCCCTTACTGACCAAGCATTGTTCTTCATTTTTTCATTGTCACATTCCTAGAGCTACTAGCTATAATATTTTTTTTTTTCTGTCTATATAGCTTCATGAGGGGTTGTTTTTTGCAGGACAAGTTGCAGTTTTTAATGACGCCATTTTGGGGTACACATAACTTAACTTTCTGATTAACTTGTATTAACTCTTTCTGGGAAGGAGATGGGAAAAACAGCAATACTGACACTGCGTTATTACGTTATACATTTTACAGCATTCATTTTTCAGTATATATAAATAATATCTTTATTCTCTGGGTCAGTACGATTACAGTAATACCAAATACATATAGTTTTTTTTTACGTTTTACAACTTTTTTGCAATAAAACCCCTTTTTTTTAAGAAAAAATGTTTTTACATTGCCACTTGCCAAGACCCGTAACTTTATTTTTTTCTTTATATGGAGTTGTGTGAGGGCTCGATTTTTTGGGGACGACTTTTATTTTTCATTGGTATCATTTTGGAGTAAATGGCGCTTTTTGATCGCTGGTTATTATGTTTTTTCGGTGGCAACTAAGAATAAATTAGCAATTCTGTATATATATATTTTTTTTTACGATGTTCATTGTAGGGGATAATTTACATGATATTTATGTAGTCTGGGTCGTTATAGATAGGGCAATACCAAACATATGGGGACATTTTTTTTTAAAAAAGCCTAATTTTTTTAATTGAATAAATTTTTATTTATTTATTTTTTACTTTTTTTACCCCTTAATAGTCCCACAAGGAGACTATAACAGACAGCTTTTTGATTGATTTTAAAATGCAATGCACTTTCCCTATAGTGCATTGCATTTTAATGGCAATGCTAGCCTGACATTGACCAGCAGGCTGGTCTGGGGCCTACATAAGACCCCAGGCAGCCTCCACACACATCAGCACCCCGTGATCGCATTTGCAGGGTGCCGATGGGAGACAGAGGGAGTCCGCTCCCTCTGTCAGCACTTTACATGCGGCAGGCGTCATTGCCCGTGGCATGTAAAGTATTAAACGACCCGGATCAGCACTCCTGCCGGTCCGGGCTGTTAGAGCAGGGCCTCGGCTCTCATGTGAGAGCCAGGTCCCCGCTTCCCTGTGCAGAGCTTACACTAGGCCACCGGAAAAAAAAACGGCGGCCCAGCTTTTGGCCCCTTAGTCGTAAAAAGGCGTATGGGTGGTTACTAAAGGGTTAAGCTGCATTCTTATCAGTAAGATAAGAATTTTGCTATAATCAGTGTTTAGGAGGTCAGAGATAAGGAGCAGTCAAATGTGCTGAATGACAGAACAGAGTGAAAACACAGCAGGCTACTAGAGGATCTCAAAGCTGTAAAGAGAAAATGGTTCACAAAGACCAATTGAAAAAAAAGATTTTTAGCTCAAAATAAGTGCAATGCATACAAAGGCATACATAGCCTTTAATGACCAAATTAGATTTTGGAATTTGTCACTTTAGCAGAGAATAACTCTGTAAATGCAATATGTTACATTATACATAAATACTGGAAACATTTTTCTTCAGAAATATATTTCCATATGTTTATTTTATTTTATTTTGGCTGAAAAACATGGTGTATCAAAAGTCAATTTTTTAACACAAAAGCAAGCTTACAGGCAACCGCCAAGTATGCAGGATATGGCAATACAGATACAGTGGGCGGCATGTACGTTTTACATACGCTCTAGCATGTGTAAAGTGGAAGTTCAGCGACTTGGAATGGCGTGGATTAAGCAGTTTAACAGCAGACCATTCTGTCGCTGCAAGTCCAGGAGGACTGCTGCATAGGAAATGCCGCGAGTAAAGTCTTCTGAACATTGACAGCACCTTCCGCATGCCAGTGTACTCTTTTAAAAAGTGTTGCATGACTAGGTTTATGATGTGCACCATTCAGAGAGAATATGTTATTTACCTCAGGTTAAGCGCAGCCACAATGTTGCAGCTTTTGTTGCTGACGAGCTTGCCCAGTTTGAGCCAACAGGGAGGCAGCCGGTGGGATGTTTGCTGCTTGATGCACTTTAGCAAGTGATCGGCTGTGTGGTTACTCTGAACAAGGCTAAGCTCTAACACCGCGTGGCAGTGCTTCACTTACACATAGGAGAGAGAGGGAGTGAGAAAGACAATCTGCCCTGCTGCTGTTGGAGACGTGAGGATGTCTATAAAAGAGGAGGAGGTGGATAAGTGGCTGTTGTGGGAACCAGACTGACACAAATGTGGAGTGGAGGTGCCAATAGGTCCTGGCCTTGTTGTTGCAGTGTTGCCTTGCTGTGAAAACTTATCCCTGCCCATAACAGCTGCTCCAGGTGTCCACCGTAGAGTGCACTTTGCTGTACAGCGAGAATTGCAAGGAGCTGCACACGTTTTCGTAAGAGTGCATGACAGGGATTTTATTTTTTAGAAATAATACCATCTAGGTATCTTCCAGCGAGGCTGAACGCATGCCATCAACTTTAGCATGATATGATGGTATGGCTGCACTGCCAGCAACTTAAGTGGGAGTTAACCCTGCGAACCAGTGGATTGCTTGGCAGGTACAGTTATTTCCTGGCTACATGTTCTGTTATCGATGGCCGGAAATAAAGTGAAAGAGGAGAAATTTAAGCAGGAGAAGCAGTAAGTGATGATGCGGATAACAAGTACACTGTACTGCATGTGGATGCAGCCTGGCTGCCGCCAAGGAGACCCCAGGTAAGGAGGACACTCTTGTTGCGCCAACTGTTAGCCACTTCTATTTTCTCACAGTAACTGGCTTTATTTGCTGCTCTGTTTAAACGTCCACAGCCTATTTTCATCCTGCAGATCTTGCACAGAGCAATACTTTATGGTTGGAAGATACCCATGCAGACCAAGCGGCAGACTAGCTTTGGCTTTGATTTGGCATGTTTTGGGCCTGCTCCCACAATATCAGCGGCATCACCAGTTCCCAAGCTGACCATAATAGAAGCAGTTATGACCCTGGCAGTTTTTTGGGAGTTTCTAGTTGTACATTGCCTCTGTTCTTTATTGCCGCCACTTCCACCACCCTCCTCCTTTGATTTTACCTCCTCTTCAGCACCCTGATCTGGCTCCTAGGTCCTGTCCAACGCTCGATCATCATCAGAGTCTTCATCCACCTGCCACTTTTCTCAGAATGTGATATGTCATTGTGAGCGCCTTGGCCCCTTCCTGTGTATCTGCTCTGTATTTGCCACAAGTTCTTTGGGTTTGTCTGGCACTACTACCTTTACTAACACAACTATGTATGGGGTCCCCCACCTTCCCTTGAATCCTCTCATGGTAATCCAAACACTGACTCATCAACAGGAAAACCCTTTTGACTATCTCCTGTAGTGCATTATGGGGACAGCATGGCTCCTGGTTCATGTGGGTCCTTGGGCGATAAAGTCTCAGTGGGCCCCCTTGTGGCATTTTGCACGGTGCTTACAATAATGAAACTGCATATATTATAGATTAAATACCGTACACAGAGCATGCTACAGAGTGGATATATGTGAATCAGTCCTTATGTGAATCAGTCCTTATGTGCCTACTTTTTTTTTCTACCCAGTGTTTCAGTGCCTCAGGTCTACTCATAGATATGTGTCCCCTGACAGTAGATATGCCAAGATATGTCCCATTCGTAGTAGATATGACAAGATACAGTGGAGGAAATAATTATTTGACCCCTCACTGATTTTGTAAGTTTGTCCAATGACAAAGAAATGAAAAGTCTCAGAACAGTATCATTTCAATGGTAGGTTTATTGTAACAGTGGCAGATAGCACATCAAAAGGAAAATCGAAAAAATAACTTTAAATAAAAGATAGCAACTGATTTGCATTTCATTGAGTGAAATAAGTATTTGAACCCCTACCAACCATTAAGAGTTCTGGCTCCCACAGAGTGGTTAGACACTTCTACTCAATTAGTCACCCTCATTAAGGACACCTGTCTTAACTAGTCACCTGTATAAAAGACACCTGTCCACAGAATCAATCAATCAAGCAGACTCCAAACTCTCCAACATGGGAAAAACCAAAGAGCTGTCCAAGGATGTCAGAGACAAAATTGTAGACCTGCACAAGGCTGGAATGGGCTACAAAACCATTAGCAAGAAGCTGGGAGAGAAGGTGACAACTGTTGGTGCGATTGTTCGAAAATGGAAGGAGCACAAAATGACCATCAATCGACCTCGCTCTGGGGCTCCACGCAAGATCTCACCTCGTGGGGTGTCAATGGTTCTGAGAAAGGTGAAAAAGCATCCTAGAACTACACGGGAGGAGTTAGTTAATGACCTCAAATTAGCAGGGACCACAGTCACCAAGAAAACCATTGGAAACACATTACACCGCAATGGATTAAAATCCTGCAGGGCTCGCAAGGTCCCCCTGCTCAGGAAGGCACATGTGCAGGCCCGTCTGAAGTTTGCCAATGAACACCTGAATGATTCAGAGAGTGAATGGGAGAAGGTGCTGTGGTCTGATGAGACCAAAATAGAGCTCTTTGGCATTAACTCAACTCGCTGTGTTTGGAGGAAGAAAAATGCTGCCTATGACCCCCAAAACACCGTCCCCACCGTCAAGCATGGGGGTGGAAACATTTTGCTTTGGGGGTGTTTTTCTGCTAAGGGCACAGGACAACTTATTCGCATAAACGGGAAAATGGACGGAGCCATGTATCGTGAAATCCTGAGCGACAACCTCCTTCCCTCTGCCAGGAAACTGAAAATGGGTCGTGGATGGGTGTTCCAGCACGACAATGACCCAAAACATACAGCAAAGGCAACAAAGGAGTGGCTCAAGAAGAAGCACATTAAGGTCATGGAGTGGCCTAGTCAGTCTCCGGACCTTAATCCAATCGGAAACCTATGGAGGGAGCTCAAGCTCAGAGTTGCACAGAGACAGCCTCGAAACCTTAGGGATTTAGAGATGATCTGCAAAGAGGAGTGGACCAACATTCCTCCTAAAATGTGCGCAAACTTGGTCATCAATTACAAGAAACGTTTGACCTCTGTGCTTGCAAACAAGGGTTTTTCCACCAAGTATTAAGTCTTTTTTTGTTAGAGGGTTCAAATACTTATTTCACTCAATGAAATGCAAATCAGTTGCTATCTTTTATTTAAAGTTATTTTTTCGATTTTCCTTTTGATGTGCTATCTGCCACTGTTACAATAAACCTACCATTGAAATGATACTGTTCTGAGACTTTTCATTTCTTTGTCATTGGACAAACTTACAAAATCAGTGAGGGGTCAAATAATTATTTCCTCCACTGTATTTGCCCCCTCACAGTAGATATGTCAAGATATTTGCCCCCTCACAGTAGATATGTCAAGATATGTGCCCCCTTCACAGTAGATATCCCAAGATATGTGCCCCCTCACAGTATATATGCCAAGATATGTGCCCCCTCACAGTATATATGCCAAGATATGTGCCCCTCACAGTATATATGCCAAGATATGTGCCCCCTCACAGTAGATATGCCAAGATATGTGCCACCTCACAGTACATATGTCAAGATATGTTCCTCTTCACAGTAGATATCTCAAAATATGTGCCCCCTCACAGTTGATATGCCAAGATGTGTGCCCCCTTCACAGTAGATATGCCAAGATGTGTGCCCCCTTCACAGTAGATATGCCAAGATGTGTGCCCCCTTCACAGTAGATATGCCAAGATGTGTGCCCCCTTCACAGTAGATATGCCAAGATGTGGTCCCCCTTTACAGTAGATATGCCAAGATGTGTGCCCAGTGCCCCCTTCACAGTGGTTATGCCCAGATGTGCCCCTTTTACAGGAAGTGAAAAAAACAAACAATAAAAACTCCTAGCCTCAATCACCTGGCTCCTCCCATTATCTGCACTCCTCATCAGCAACAGCAGTATACTGTGACACATCGTGCTGCTGTGTAGGAGGAGCATAGGCTGATTTCCAGCCTGCCCCGTTCCTCCTCCTACACAGATCAGCAGGACGATGTGTGAGGACATTGTGCTGCTGCTGCTGTAGAGCACTGGCGGCTCAATGGTGGAGTGGGGAGCAAATAGTTCCCTGCTTTAGTAGCGTGCCTACAGTGAATTGCACCCGGGGCAGATCCTTTCTCTGGCACCCCCCCATAATACTTTTTGTACCCCCTCACAGTAGTATTGCCCTCATTGTACAACCTTCACAGTAGTTTTGTATAGATGTGTGCCCCCTCACAGTAGTTATGCCTATATTGTGCCCACTCACAATAGTTATGCCCTCTCTGTGCCCCTTTTACAGTTGTAGTGCCCTATCTATTTCCCCTTCACAGTAATAATCCCCATGGTGCCCCCTTCATAGCAGAAATCTCCACTGTGCCCCCTTCAAAGTAATAATGCCCACTGTGCCCCCTTCATTGTAGTAATGCCCTCTGGCATTTTGCCCACTCCATAGTAGCAATGACAATTGTGCCCCATTCACATTAGTAATGCCCTCTGTGCCCGCTTCATAGTAATAAAGACATCTGTGCCCCCTCCATAGTAATAAAGACCTTTGTGCCCCCTCCATAGTAATAAAGAACTATGTGCCCCCTCCATAGTAATAAAGTCCTCTGTGACCTCTCTGTATTAAAAACAAAAAAACACAGTAACTACTCACCTTGTCCCTTTCTTGAAGCTCACAGTCCTCTCTTACCTGCAGGCACAGATCGCACTGCAGCACTGTGTGGTGGGAGCTTATGCAGATTAACGGGCTGCAGGCTCCGCCCACACAGGCCGGCAGCGCGATCCGTGCCGGCAGGCTGAATGATGGAGTGGGGAGAAGTCTTTATGCTTCACCTTTCAGAGCGTGACTGGCCTGAAGGGGGGGGGGGCTAGCTCGGGTTGCTGAGTGTGGTGAGTGACAGGATCAGCTCCTGCGCTCCAGCAATGAGCGTTTCCATTTGTATTGATGGAAGTGCTCATTGCTTCTTGCTTCTGGCAGCTGTGCTGTGGGAACCCGCAGGAGCTATGGGCCCCGGCGATTGGCCGGTATGCCAGTTGCCGACGCCGGCCTTGGGGGAGAGTGATGACAAAGGGGGTGCATATGAAAAGCTTCTCTGGGTTTGCAAGGAGGAAGAGCAGGAGAAATGCTGTGACCCCTGGCTCCAAGACACAGTGTCAAATTCAGAATTTACCTACAAATCATCGTGCTGTGACTCAGTGGAGGAGTGGGCCATCCAGTCTACAATTTTATCCTGATCCTCTCCTCAATAATAATGTTGTGCTTTTTGTGAGCCAGGGAGAACTGTGGCCTATTTCTGGATGAATGGATGGATGTGCATTCTGATTCTGGAAGGATGAGATCTGGGTCTTTTATTTTGTATTTGTATCACTTTTCCATTTTCCAAACATTTTTATTACAATGCCTCTGAAAAGTTACAGGTTTCAGATGGTATCAAATGGTACTAGCAAAACTGCAAGTGTTTTTCCTGAAATTTAAAGAGTTGCAAATTGTGTTAGTTACAAATTGATTCACTCATCCATATCTCTAAATGGGGGTGGGATTTAAAAAAGGAGAGCATTTTAAAGACCTTAGTAATAAAGCATTTTAAAGACCTTAGTAATAAAGACCTTTGTGCCCCCTCCATAGTAATAAAGAACTATGTGCCCCCTCCATAGTAATAAAGTCCTCTGTGACCTCTCTGTATTAAAAACAAAAAAACACAGTAACTACTCACCTTGAGATCTGGGTCTTTTATTTTGTATTTGTATCACTTTTCCATTTTCCAAACATTTTTATTACAATGCCTCTGAAAAGTTACAGGTTTCAGATGGTATCAAATGGTACTAGCAAAACTGCAAGTGTTTTTCCTGAAATTTAAAGAGGTGCAAATTGTGTTAGTTACAAATTGATTCACTCATCCATATCTCTAAATGGGGGTGGGATTTAAAAAAGGAGAGCATTTTAAAGACCTTAGTAATAAAGCATTTTAAAGACCTTAGTAATAAAGACCTTTGTGCCCCCTCCATAGTAATAAAGAACTATGTGCCCCCTCCATAGTAATAAAGTCCTCTGTGACCTCTCTGTATTAAAAACAAAAAAACACAGTAACTACTCACCTTGTCCCTTTCTTGAAGCTCACAGTCCTCTCTTACCTGCAGGCACAGATCGCACTGCAGCACTGTGTGGTGGGAGCTTATGCAGATTAACGGGCTGCAGGCTCCGCCCACACAGGCCGGCAGCGCGATCCGTGCCGGCAGGCTGAATGATGGAGTGGGGAGAAGTCTTTATGCTTCACCTTTCAGAGCGTGACTGGCCTGAAGGGGGGGGGGGGCTAGCTCGGGTTGCTGAGTGTGGTGAGTGACAGGATCAGCTCCTGCGCTCCAGCAATGAGCGTTTCCATTTGTATTGATGGAAGTGCTCATTGCTTCTTGCTTCTGGCAGCTGTGCTGTGGGAACCCGCAGGAGCTATGGGCCCCGGCGATTGGCCGGTATGCCAGTTGCCGACGCCGGCCTTGGGGGAGAGTGATGACAAAGGGGGTGCATATGAAAAGCTTCTCTGGGTTTGCAAGGAGGAAGAGCAGGAGAAATGCTGTGACCCCTGGCTCCAAGACACAGTGTCAAATTCAGAATTTACCTACAAATCATCGTGCTGTGACTCAGTGGAGGAGTGGGCCATCCAGTCTACAATTTTATCCTGATCCTCTCCTCAATAATAATGTTGTGCTTTTTGTGAGCCAGGGAGAACTGTGGCCTATTTCTGGATGAATGGATGGATGTGCATTCTGATTCTGGAAGGATGAGATCTGGGTCTTTTATTTTGTATTTGTATCACTTTTCCATTTTCCAAACATTTTTATTACAATGCCTCTGAAAAGTTACAGGTTTCAGATGGTATCAAATGGTACTAGCAAAACTGCAAGTGTTTTTCCTGAAATTTAAAGAGGTGCAAATTGTGTTAGTTACAAATTGATTCACTCATCCATATCTCTAAATGGGGGTGGGATTTAAAAAAGGAGAGCATTAAGACACTTCAAACATCTAAAGACATTGCAGTCTGGGAACTGAAAATATTCCTGTATATCACTAATTGTAGTTAAATAACTTATTTACTGAGTGCAGTTCTAGGGATGTCCAAAACTGAAGTCTGATACCGTAACTAGATGGGAGAGACCAGTTATACCATAGAGGTTTCAGCGATTTATGCAGAGAAATTGGTAACTACGTCAGCATGTCACTAAACTTGCTTAGCCAGTCTAAGAATTGGTAGGTCATAATTGGACATATAGTTCCCAGGTTCTAGTGCAGACTATGATTGCAATAGTAGAAAATTGACTAAATGTTTTTTTTCACAATTAGATAGAGGGGAAACAGAAACCCATTTAGAAATAAATTTAAGTTAACCCACTGAATTTTATAAAAATAAATCAGGCAAGGCAGCGCAGCTCGCGCCAGCACTTTGGGCCTCTGTACAGGAAAGTAGGCCACAGCACTCTATTCATAGAATGGCGAGGGTGGGTGCACGTCCGGGTTGTGTTCTAAAGCTCCACCTCCAGAACTTGTAAGTGTCACAAATATTTAGACAGCACTCCTTTATTGGTGATAGTTAAATGATTTTATTTCATGTTATTTCAGCCGGAATAGGTGGTATGTCAGTTGCAACGTTTCAGGCTTAATAATCGCCCTTCATCAGGCTGACAAGACATAATGTACATAAAGAAAAATTCATACGGTGGCCATAGAAATAAAAAATACATGATAATATAAATAGGTGCACAAATACATGATTATACAGCTAAAAATATAACATGAAAAATAGAGAGGGCTATCTGGAAGTTTCATATGGTAATGTTACAATCACATATGCAATACATATTCCAAAGCGCTCGATTCTATACAGTAGCACTGGGAGCAATTGTGCTTGATACATGAGTGCTAGTACTGTGCGCGGTGTACACTGCGGCAAAGGGAATGCGATTGCCCCAGAGTATACCAGTACACAGAGACATCTATTTTGGCAATAAGTCATTTACTTTCTGTTATGGCAGCAAGCCATATAACTACATATAAATGCTAGATTTGGATGGCGGGGTAGTCAGGGCACACCTGCGGCAGAGAGCTGCCACGGGTTAGTCCCAAGTACCACACCATTCAATCAGACTGAGACAACATGAGACAGTGTATAATAGAGAAATAAGGGAAAGAACTCCTAGGAGTGCATAATAAACCTTCTGAGGACGGAATATCGAGAGGCAGAAGAGGCTTCTGGAGTAAGGGGAATACGAGGCCCTATACAGGATAACAAGTAACAAGGTACACTGCCGAAAATTTAAGCATGGGTAAATAACTCAGCACTCTGAGGACCACACTAAGTATACAGCCAGCGCTTGGTTGCATGTGGGGCGCGCCATCTTTAACCACTTCAACCCCGCTAGCTGAAACCCCCTTAATGACCAGGCTACTTTTTACACTTCTGCACTACACTACTTTCACCGTTTATTGCTCGGTCATGCAACTTACCACCCAAATGAATTTTACCTCCTTTTCTTCTCACTAATAGAGCTTTCATTTGGTGGTATTTCATTGCTGCTGACATTTTTTTGTTTTGTTATTAATCGAATTTAACGATTTTTTTGCAAAAAAATAACATTTTTTGCTTTCAGTTGTAAAATTTTGCAAAGAAAACGACATCCATATATACATTTTAAATATGTTTGGATAAAAAAAAATGGTTTGGGTAAAAGTTATAGAGTTTACAAACTATGGTACAAAAATGTGAATTTCCACTTTTTGAAACAGCTCTGACTTTCTGAGAACCTGTCATGTTTCCTGAGGTTCTACAATGCCCAGACAGTACAAACACCCCACAAATGACCCCATTTCGGAAAGTAGACACACTGATGGGCATAGTGAGTTCATAGAACTTTTTTGTCACAAGTTAGCAGAAAATGATGATTTATTTTATTTTATTTTTTTCTTACAAAGTCTCATATTCCACTAACTTGTGACAAAAAATAAAAAATTCTAGAAACTCGCCATGCCCCTCATGGAATACCCTGAGGTGTCTTCTTTCCAAAATGGGGTCACTTGTGGGGTAGTTATACTGCCCTGGCATTTTAAGGGCCCATATGCGTGAGAAGTAGTTTGCAATCAAAATCTGTAAAAAATGACCGGTGAAATCCGAAAGGTGCTCTTTGGAATGTGTGCCCCTTTGCCCACCTAGGCTGAAAAAAAAGTGTCACACATCTGGTATCGCCAGAAGTTGGGGAATGTGTTTTGGGGTGTCATTTTACATATACCCATGTTTGGTGAGAGAAATATCTTGGTCAAATGCCAACTTAACTCCAAAAAAAATGGGAAATGTTGTCTTATACCAAGATATTTCTCTCACCCAGCATGGGTATATGTAAAATGACACCCCAAAAACACATTCCCCAACTTCTCCCGAGTACGGCAATACCAGATGTGTGACACTTTTTTGCAGCCTAGGTGAGCAAAGGGGCACACATTCCAAAGAGCACCTTTCGGATTTCACCGGTCATTTTTTACAGATTTTGATTGCAAACTACTTCTCACGCATATGGGCCCCTAGAATGCCAGGGCAGTATAACTACCCTACAAGTGACCCCATTTTGGAAAGAAGACACCCCAGGGTGTTCCGTGAGGGGCAAGGCGAGTTCCTAGAATATTTTTTGTCACAAGTTAGTGGAATATGAGACTTTGTAAGAAAAAGAAAAAAAAAAACAAATTCATAATTTTCCGCTAACTTGTGACAAAAAATAAAAAGTTCTAGGAACTCGCCATGCCCCTCATGGAATACCCTGAGGTGTCTTCTTTCCAAAATGGGGTCACTTGTGGGGTAGTTATACTGCCCTGGCATTTTAGGGGCCCATATGTGTGAGAAGTAGTTTGCAATAAAAATCTGTAAAAAATGACCGGTGAAATCCAAAAGGTGCTCTTTGGAATGTGTGCCCCTTTGCCCACCTAGGCTGAAAAAAAGTGTCACACATCTGGTATTTCCGTACTCAGGAGAAGTTGGGGAATGTGTTTTGGGGTGTCATTTTACATATACCCATGCTTGTTGAGAGAAATATCTTGGTCAAATGCCAACTTTGTATAAAAAAAATGGGAGATGTTGTCTTATACCAAGATATTTCTCTCACCCAGCATGGGTATATGTAAAATGACACCCCAAAACACATTCCCCAACTTCTCCCGAGTACGGCGATAACAGATGTGTGACACTTTTTTGCAGCCTAGGTGGGCAAAGGGGCACACATTCCAAAGAGCACCTTTCGGATTTCACCGGCCATTTTTTAAAGATTTTGATTGCAAACTTATATAATTGGTGTCGCACTAGGAATAATAGAAATCAAATGGTGCTCCTGTAAAATTGAGACCACTCTCTCAATATATGGTATAGAACGATTGGATTTGAATACAGGGCACTCAGAAATCTTGACCAGGTGGTTGTAACAGATAATTTTTATTGATGCTATATTTCGATAAAACCAATTAGAATATGGTAAAAAAAAAAATATTAAGAAAGGTAAAATACACAATTATTCCATCCTAAGTAATGGCAACACTCTGTATGAGTTATGCAATCCACTACATACAAATACACTATTAATACGATAAATACATATTGTAATAAATCGATTTGAAAAGGGCTTCCCGGCGGAACGTGTTGAGACCAATGTTGGGATGGTACAAGTTCAATCCAATAGGTTAGTGTAGTCTAAAAGTTAATGCCTGAGTATAGTTATTATGGACCAGAAATCAAATAGCCCGCATTTGTTAGCGGCAACGTCCAGCCTAAACAGATCGGAATGACAGCGTCCAGCTGGAACAAATATAGGTAGCGGCGTCCCGCTACTAGATTACTTGCAAGTAAATGAATTAGTAAACGACCAAACCTTGACTTGCGACCCTTCTCCTGAGTGTGCCTCTGTTCATACAGCACTTGTAGAATCTGGAGATTGCAGGTGGCTCTGTGGATTAGCTGTTCAAGCCTGTAGACCTCCGCTTGTAATTAGGAATTCTGCAATGGTAGCAAAGAATTTCGTCTGTAGAGGTCCACCGCTGCTTTATAAGTTGGTCAGTCTTTGGTACTTAGGTCTTTTTAGGGGGGGTGTCGCACCAATGGTGCGACACCCCCCCTAAAAAGACCTAAGTACCAAAGACTGACCAACTTATAAAGCAGCGGTGGACCTCTACAGACGAAATTCTTTGCTACCATTGCAGAATTCCTAATTACAAGCGGAGGTCTACAGGCTTGAACAGCTAATCCACAGAGCCACCTGCAATCTCCAGATTCTACAAGTGCTGTACGAACAGAGGCACACTCAGGAGAAAGGTCACAAGTCAAGGTTTGGTCTTTTACTAATTCATTTACTTGCAAGTAATCTAGTAGCGGGACGCCGCTACCTATATTTGTTCCAGCTGGACGCTGTCATTCCGATCTGTTTAGGCTGGACGTTGCCGCTAACAAATGCGGGCTATTTGATTTCTGGTCCATAATAACTATACTCAGGCATTAACTTTTAGACTACACTAACCTATTAGATTGAACTTGTACCATCCCAACATTGGTCTCAACACGTTCCGCCGGGAAGCCCTTTTCAAATCGATTTATTACAATATGTATTTATCGTATTAATAGTGTATTTGTATGTAGCGGATTGCATAACTCATAAAGAGTGTTGCCATTACTTAGGATGGAATAATTGTGTATTTTACCTTTCTTAATATTTTTTTTTACCATATTCTAATTGGTTTTATCGAAATATAGCATCAATAAAAATTATCTGTTACAACCACCTGGTCAAAATTTCTGAGTGCCCTGTATTCAAATCCAATCATTTGATTGCAAACTACTTCTCACGCATATGGGCCCCTAGAATGCCAGGGCAGTATAACTACCCCACAAGTGACACCATTTTGGAAAGAAGACACCCCAGGGTGTTCCGTGAGGGGCATGGCGAGTTCCTAGAATTTTTTATTTTTTGTCACAAGTTAGTGGAATATGAGACTTTGTAAGAAAAAGAAAAAAAAAATCATCATTTTCCGCTAACTTATGACAAAAAATAAAAAATTCTAGGAACTCGCCATGCCCCTCACGGAATACCTTGGGGTGTCTTCTTTCCATGGATTAGAAGACACCCCAAGGTATTCAATGAGGGGCATGGCGAGTTCATAGAATTTTTTTTTTTGGGCACAAGTTAGCGGAAATAGATATTTTTTTTTCTTTCTCACAAAGTCTCCCTTTCCGCTAACTTGGGACAAAAATTTTAATCTTTCATGGACTCAATATGCCCCTCACGGAATACCTTGGGGTGTCTTCTTTCCGAAATGGGGTCACATGTGGGGTATTTATACTGCCCTGGCATTTTAGGTGCCCTAAAGCGTGAGAAGAAGTCTGGAATATAAATGTTTAAAAAAATTTACGCATTTGGATTCCGTGAGGGGTATGGTGAGTTCATGTGAGATTTTATTTTTTGACACAAGTTAGTGGAATATGAGACTTTTAAGAAAAAATAAATAAAAAATGTCCGCTAACTTGGGCCAAAAAAATGTCTGAATGGAGCCTTATAGGGGGGGTGATCCATGACAGGGGGGTAATCACCCATATAGACTCCCTGATCACCCCCCTGTCATTGATCACCCCCCTGTAAGGCTCCATTAAGACGTTCGTATGATTTTTACGGATCCACGGATACATGGATCGGATCCGCAAAACACATACAGACGTCTGAATGGAGCCTTACAGGGGGGTGATCAATGAGAGAGGGGTGATCACCCATATAGACTCCCTGATCACCCCCGTCATTGATCACCCCCCTGTAAGGCTCCATTCAGACGTCCGTATGATTTTTACGGATCCACGGATTCATGGATCGGATCCGCAAAACACATATGGACGTCTGAATGGAGCCTTACAGGGGGGTGATCAATGACAGGGGGTCATCAGGGAGTGTATATGAGGTGATCACCCACCTGTCATTGATCACCCCCCTGTAAGGCTCCATTCAGACGTCCGTATGTGTTTTGCGGATCTGATCCATGTATCCGTGGATCCGTAAAAATCATACGGACGTCTGAATGGAGCCTTACAGGGGGGTGATCAATGACAGGGGGCTGATCAATGACAGGGGGTGATCAGGGAATGTATATGAGGTGATCACCCCCCTGTAAGGCTCCATTCAGACGTCCGTATGTGTTTTGCGGATCCGATCCATGTATCCGTGGATCCTTAAAAATCATACGGACGTCTGAATGGAGCCTTACATGGGGGTGATCAATGACAGGGGGGTGATCAGGGTTTCGGTATAGGTGATCACCCCCCTATAAGGCTCCATTCAGACGTCCGCATGCGTTTTGCAGATCCGATCCAAGTATCCGTGGATCCGTAAAAATCATACGGATGTCTGAATGGAGCCTTACAGGGGGGTAATCAATGACGTGTGCGATCAGGGAGTCTATATGGGTGATCACCCCTCTGTCATTGATCACCCCCCTGTAAGGCTCCATTCAGACGTCCGTATGCATTTTGTGGATCCGATCCATGTATCCGTGGATCTGTAAAAATCATACGGACATCTGAAGGGAGCCTTACAGGGGGTGATCAATGACGGGGGTAATCAGGGAGTTTATATGGGTGATCACCCCTCTGTCATTGATCACCCCCCTGTAAGGCTCCATTCAGACGTCCGTATGTGTTTTGCGGATCCGATCCATGTATCCGTGGATCCGTAAAAATCATACAGACCTCAGAATGGAGCCTTACAGGGGGGTGATCAATGACAGGGGGGGTGATCAATGACAGGGGGGGTGATCAATGACAGGGGGGTGATCAGGGAGTCTATATGGGGTGATCAGTGGTTCATAAAGGGTTAATAACTGACAGGGGGGTGTAGTGTAGTGTAGTGGTGTTTGGTGTTACTTTACTGAGCTGCCTGTGTCCTCTGGTGGTCGATCCAAACAAAAGGGACCACCAGAGGACCAGGTAGCAGGTATATTAGACGCTGTTATCAAAACTCACATCTCCAGCCTGCCAGCGAACGATCGCCGCTGGCAGGCTGGAGATCCACTCGCTTACCTTCCGTTCCTGTGAGCGCGCGCGCCTGTGTGCGCGCGTTCACAGGAAATCTCGGCTATCGCGAGATGACGCACGGATGCGTCCAGGAGGAATGAATCAACCACTTTCCGGACGCATCCGTGCATTAGGCGGTCCGGAGGTGGTTAGGTATCCCTTGATGGCCTGTGGTAGGTGAGTGAGGGTCATGTGGCGCACTCATGTGGAGACACTTTGGGCCTCTGGGGAGTGGTAGACATACTAAATGAGGTTGATAGCATCTCAAAACAGAAAACACAATACTTTTCTTTCTAGGTGAACCCATGCCTCTCACATTCCAGGACAATACCTTTAACCCATTCGCTACGGCACTGGAGCGATGTGTAAACATGGTGCCCTCATCACTATAGTGCCGGCACTATAGAATATGCCTATTCTTGTCTGCAATTGTGGACAAGAATAGGACATGTTCTATTTTTTTGGGGAACAGAATTTCGGACCCGGAAGTCCGTGTCCTGGGCAGCACATCGTGCTGCCCCATAAGCATGCATGGGTCCGCAATTCTGTTCCCCAAAATGCGGAACGAAATTGCGGACGTGTGAATGGACCCTTAAAAATCCAAAACCACAACATAACAATACATTTACCACAACTTAAAGTGCAGTGCAATAAATATAAACATGACCTAATCCATTCCAACTTCCTCACTACCCTCCCCTCCCTATGACCTACCCAAACACAATGGGTACCCCTCTCCCTGTATCAATAGTAATCTCATGTATTTATACATATGTGCAAAATAGGGGATGCAGAAATAGCGTAATTAACTGATGCCATTTCCTTAGGAAAGTAGCTAACCACATGAAAGAAAAATATATTTTAAATATATGTAAAAAAAACATTCTTAATATATTTTTTTCAAATATATTGACATATATTTGAAATACTACAATTTTGGCCGTTTTCAATGTATTTCAAAAATATGAAGTGTGAACAAATATGAGGGGGCACACTCAAAAGGGAAACACAAACGGTGATGATAATATTGATGTACTTTAATATTCTAAAATTCTAAGAACATACCCCTAAAAAAATTAATTAAAACATACATGTACCACATACATATAAATAATGATTGGCGTGGGGACCCCACTCGTGCAGAGACTGTGTAACCA